>NC_084732.1:54801345-54948845 GCF_033978785.1 Entelurus aequoreus
CACCCACTTCAAGAAAATGTGTCCCCTGGGACCTGGCTTCACCACGGATGGCAGAGGTATTTAAAAGCTAGAGGGATTTGAATATAAATTAAGTATTTAGTGTGATATTAGGAATAACTAAACAAATGACTTGCTACAATTTATATGAATGTAGCAAGGAGAGACAACAAAATATGACCTACACTGAGATCAATGGTTCTCCAAAAATATTTGTTTGCTATTTAAATTAAGCAATACAAATGTATTAAAAAAAAAAACTTTAAATGGCATGTGCAGATGTTACTGATGTCATATTTCCATCATTTGCTTAGTGGGTGTTGGTGTGAACCCAGGCAAGCAAGAGGTCCTTTTAAGAGGTACCAGGCAGATGAAAAGTAACATGGGTCTAGCAGGAACTCAAAAATCTACAGAACATTGGCATACACAAGATAATTAACCAGCACTGCAGGAGGAAACAAGGTTGAACTAAATATAACTAATTAACAATGAGGAACACGTGTGCTGGCAGGACAAGAAACATAAAGTAAAGATTATGCAAACACAGAGTCCAAACAGGAAATACTGACAAACAAGAGCACCATGACAGGAAATGTTATCAAACACAGGAAAATAACCAACATAGTCCAAACTGTCATTTGGAATCATGACAGTTAGCTACTTTGCAAACGTTGTCTTATATTAAATTGTCCCTGTAAGGAAATGGAACATAAAACTATAGTTAGTTCTACAAAAATAATAAAGTTGTGATTCAGTTATTTGACGTGAACTTTCCCTGTGCAGATATCGACGAGTGTCGTGTGATGGGGAACTTGTGCAAGAATGGCCAGTGTATCAACTCAATTGGCTCATACAGCTGCACCTGCAAACCTGGCTACACCACAGACATCACAAGCACTCAGTGTGTGGGTAAGCCTACGTTTCACTTGGTCCTCTCTTATTTTATGAGCCCGCGTACTGCCCTGCCTACTTCCTGTTACCGTTCCTGCTACCTTGTAAAGGGCTGAAACCACACGGGTAGATGGCCCACATGCACCACAGCGCCTGAGTCTGTCCATCTCATCATCTGTTTTCGTGCCATTTTTGTTGGAAAGATCGAATGGCATCTCACATTCATGTTTCATTGCAGATGTGGATGAGTGCATTCAGGCACCAAAGCCTTGTAACTTCATCTGTAAGAACACAGAGGGAGGCTATCTTTGTTCCTGCCCCCGTGGATACATCCTACAGGACGATGGGAAGAGCTGCAGAGGTGACGCACGCGCACACACAGCACCAAATAAATGATTACCAATAGCCTTCTTACTTTTATAAGTTTCCATGTTGGCTCTTCATAATCGATTTAGTACTACAGTAAAGTAGGCCTGGTCATTATGTGACCCTATTCTCCAATGTGCTTAAGTTAAAAAAAAAAAAGCACAGCAATATCCTCCTTAATTGTCAGTGTGCGCCTTCATCCAAGGTGCGCACACTGGGTGGAGCAACCCTTACATGTGGGTATTTCCTGTCAAATCCGGGTTTGCGCGTATTCTCCCATTAAGTACGTTTGCTCCTGCATACTTCTGAGGCTGGAAGGATAAAAGAACCATGATGGCACTCTGAATAAAAGATAAAAAATCAAAATGCACATCATTTACCTGCTGTGTCTATGCGTAAGTGCAAGAGAAGGAGGGCGGAACTGCATGGCCTTAAATGCGACCACACATGTCAGCCACGTTTAAACATCCTAACGGACATTTTCATCTGGACAGTGAGGTCATCATTGAACTATGTCATTATTTAATAGGAAGTGTAAAACTCATGTTCCATGATTTTCTCACAGCCAAAAAAAGCAATTTTGGCAAAGTCAGCCTCATTAGTAATGATCCCACCTTCATTCACGACTTAAGCACTTATGTAGGGCAGGCATCTCCGCAGGCTGGATGGGAGAATACGAATAAGAGAAACGTGCACAACTTCAAGCGTGTCAAAAAACAATTAAGGTTAGATGGGAGAATAGGACCCATACTGCATCCAGATCCTCTTTTGCGCCTAAACAACTTTATTCATCAGTCTTCACAGCTTCTCTCATCTGTGTTTACCAGAATTCTAGCACCTGGACTGGAATTTGACTCACAGAAATCCCCATACAGTGGTAATGTGCACAACTAACTCATTTCATACCTCTACTTCCCTTTCAGACCTGGATGAGTGTTCGACAAAACAACACAATTGTCAATTCTTGTGCGTTAACACCATCGGTGGGTTCACCTGCAAGTGTCCACCTGGCTTCATCCAGCATCACACCGCCTGCATTGGTAAATAAACACGTGCAAAACATGGACTCACTACACATCTAAATATTATGTCCTTGGAAGTACTCTAGTGTCTGTGTATACATGAAAGGTTTGGGCTTGATAAACAGATTAAGTCGTCACACACTTGGAACTTCCTGGGTCCATGACTCAATGTGCTCGTTCCCACTGTCACGTCTCGTAAAATACCCTCTAAGCCTGCTTCTGTCATGGTCTCAGTTAATGAACTCTGATATCACACACGTCTTATTAGGCTGTACTCATTTGTAGCCATGCAGCTTAGCAAGTCTTTGTAATGGAAAACTGCAATGGATTGTCCTGACAACCACAAGCTTTCCAGACCATAAAACAGCTCTCATGACCTCACATCCAACTCGTGGCAACAGGCTCTCAGTCTTGATTGTAGGAAGGAATAGCTCCGGGCTAATGACATACTGTACAGTATTCTGTCATTAATGTTATAAACAAAACCAATTGGAGAGACTGGGAGCAGGAGGAAGCACCTGTTAAAGTCATTGACGAAGAACATTGGGGCAAACAGAATTATTACTGAATTGGAAACTTTTCATAGCCTTCATAAAAGACTCTAAATATACCCTGATAACCACACAGTAGAGTAGACAAGTGGTTCTCAAACTTTTTTACTAAGTATACCACCCTGGCTCTCCAAGTACCACCATAATGGACAACATTGAAATACAGTAGCATAGTAGGCCTAAATATTCATTCAAACAAGGCCAATGTTTTATTTAACAAATATATTTAATATTTTGGCCACTGTAACATTACACACAGTTTGAACAGTAACACTGTGTTTAAATATTTAAGTGATTATTTGGCGTACCAATAGTCGTACTTGTACCACAGTTTGAGAATTCTGGAGTAGACTCTAAAGTTCATCACAATGCATCAGCCCCTTTACCATAAGAAGGGTTCAGTTCTCATCCATCACAAGCAAGTTTGCTAGCAAAATACACTCAATAATTATTACACACACACACGTTCTAAACTATCTGTGATGCCTAATCTTGTTTGCCACATGGTTTGCGTGGAATGTGCCTTTAGAGAATAATGCTAAATTTTAATTCCTAAGTGTATTCCACTTTATACTGCACTACTGCTGCAGAATAATGTGTGTGGAGAAAACAAGTCAGTTTTATTTGCTCACATTTGTATGTTTATACCTCAATCCCTAATCCGAATTTGGGCCAACAATAGTATAGAACAGTGTTTCTCAATCATACCATACTTAGACTTAGACAAAGAATACTATATACTATATAAATATAAATACTATATAATAGTATATACTATATACTACTACTAATGGGTAACTAACTCAGACCTGGATAGTAGTATAAACTATTAATACTATATACTAAATACTATTTACCAGTGATTCTTAACCTGGGTTCGAAAGAACCCTAGGGGTTCGGTGAGTCGGCCTCAGGGGTTCGGCGGAGGTCAAAACACACCCGACTCATCGTGTAAATACAAACTTCTCTCTATTGGCGTATTACGGATACGGCAACAGCTGCCTGATTTGCAGATGTGTAATTTGTTGTGAGTTTATGCACTGTGTTGGTTTTGTTGTTTGAACAAGGTGATGTTCATGCACGGTTCATTTTATGCACCAGTAAAAAAAACATGGTAACACTTTAGTATGGGGAACATATTCACCATTAATTAGTTGCTTATTAACATGCAAATTAGTAACATATTGCCTCTTAACTTGTCATTATTAAGTACTTATTAATTCCTTATTCGGCATGGCCTTATTATAACCCTAACCCTAACCAAATAACTCTAAATTAAGTCTTTATTACTTAGAATATGTTCCCCTAGTGTCCAAATAACTCTAAATTAAGTCTTTGTTACTTAGAATATGTTCCCCATACTAAAGTGTTACCAAAAACATATAACTTTGTCTTGAATTTGAAAAAAAAAAAAACATTTTATTTTTCACTAAATAAAATAGAATAGAATAGCATAGAATAAAAAGTACTTTATTGATCCCTGGGGGAAATTCAGAAGGGTTTGGTGGATGCGCATAAGAAACTGGTGGGGTTCAGTACCTCCAACGGGGTTAAGAACCACTGCTATATACTATATAAAATACTAACCCAGTGTTGGGCCAGGAGCGCCCCCTGGAGAGCCTATAAAAAATACCTGTTTCTCTGCTGTGGTCCACATGGGCCACAGCGTTACTCAGTTGTAATTCACTTTTCCACTACTTGTGGCAGTGATTCAAACAAACAGAAGAAGTCTGGAGCTAAAGCCGTAGAGAAGTTTCTTCAGCGCAACAAATAAGACTAAAGTGGTGGAGCTGTATTTTCATTTGCATTCAAATTTTATTGACAGTTTGTTTAAGAAACATCTTCCATCCATTCATTTTCTACCGCTTGTTCCTCTATGGGTCGTGGTCCCAGCTGCATTCGAGCGGAAGGCGGGGTACACCCTGGACAAGTCACCACCTCATCACAGGGCCAACGCAGATAGACAGACAACATTCACACACTAGGGACAATTTAGTGTTGCCAATCAACCTATCCCCATGTGCATGTCTTTGGAGGGGGGAGGAAGCCAGAGTGCCCGGAGAGAACCCACACAGTCACGTGGAGAACATTTATATATTATTATTTATTTAGTTGCTGTGTAATTGTATGTTTTTTTCATCAGATTTATGAGTCTCTTCTTTTGTAATATATTTGATTAATATTATTGTAATCAGCCTGACTTAAGCCTTATAATAATCGTTGTGATTAACACATGGTTTCATGTCATTTGACAAGGTTTATCCGGTTAAACTGTAAGTAGGTTAATTATAATCTTTGAATACGATTAAAATCAAAAGTAAGAGTTCTAATTCAGTGTTAATATTTGTGTGGCCCCTGGCTCTTCTATAGTGGAAAAGTTGGGTCCCGAAAGTTTGAAAACTCCTGATATAGTATACAATATTTCCCACAAGACTGACACTTTCAGTATTTGTAACATGGTGGGTTGCGGGAGGTTACATAAGTAAAAAAAGGTGAAAATCAAAACAAATATGTTTAGAACTGCATAAATGAACATTTCTTCTGTTGGATGTAGCCACCTTTTAAATGGGGAAGAATTCCACAGCAGCATTTGTTGAGTATGTGCGTGTTTGTCAGACTCTCCAAAAGTCTCTTCACTGGATTTGTTGCTTTGTCGTATTTTTGGAAAAGAGTCCCGAGACGAGTCTGATTACTCAGCAAATTTAAAGAAGTGCTCCATGTCATGTGCTCCGTTTTCTTATTCTCTGGCAGACCAGAGCGTTACAGTGTGTTTAATGACCGGGGGACAAACGGGTAACGCCACATCTTATTTGTGATGGCCCACCACAAATGATGATGTATGGGAAACACCGGTATCTTCATCTTGACACATGTGTACCATTTGTTTAAATCAAAAGGTTAAAGGGGTTTAAATCTCACTTAAGGCACAGCAACTGTGTTCTAATGTGTTCATCTATTTACACAGAAGATGTTGGATGGGCTGCATTGTGATTATGTACTGCCATGCATTTCTAATTGAAACAATTTTAACAGTTTGCAGTGTCATGAAACTGCACTTTATTATGCTGAGAGGTGTTTTGTATGTTAGTATTAGTATACTTCTACACCACTTCAAACTACAACAATATACCTATCAATTATTAATTATAACTAATCCCTCTCTGAGAGTGTCAATATTGTGTTTGTAAAGATGAACATTTTGAAACAGCACTTGCATAGGATCTCCATTTATTGCATGAACCGTCGTAATGTTTTTTGGCCTCTGAGTGAATTATTTTGCTGCATGTTCAGTCCTTATCTTGTATGTTGGTTTAGTTTGAACCGTTTCTTCTCTCGATGTAGACAACAACGAATGTGGAACAGACCCAAATCTGTGCGGCGCCAACGGTGTTTGCCAAAACACTCCAGGGAGCTTCAATTGCGACTGCCAGCGGGGATTCTCATTAGACCCCAATGGACAAAGCTGTGAAGGTCTGCAAACAGCTGATAGGCACAATGTCAGCTGATCAAATACACAAAGTTGACATGTTTTGTTGTTTGAATCTTCAAGATACGGATGAGTGTGACAGCAACCACAGATGTCAGCATGGCTGTCAGAACTTGGTGGGTGGGTACCGGTGCAGCTGTCCACAAGGCTACCTGCAGCACTACCAGTGGAACCAATGTGTTGGTGAGCCAAGCACTGCCTTGTCCTTCATAACAATAAAGAGTCTTTACACGTTCACATCAGACGTTCCCACTATTGCTTGTGTCATTTAAGTGCACTGACCTTGTGGTTGTTTACTTCCCCCCAATTTCCTGTGACCCAGATGAGAACGAGTGTCTGAATAGCCAGATCTGTGGGGGAGCATCATGCCACAACACTCTGGGGAGTTTTCGCTGCTCTTGCCCCACAGGCTTCAACTATGAACAGACTTCTGGGGGCTGCTCAGACGTCAACGAATGCTCCACTACTCAGAACCCCTGCAAATTTGGATGCTCTAACACAGACGGAGGTTACCTCTGTGGTTGTCCCACAGGATTCTACAGGGCAGGACAAGGGTATGTTGGTGTTTAAAATCAGCCTGCAGGTATTTCCAGCAGCCTGATGGTCTTTGTTTTGGCTACAGGCACTGTGTCTCTGGGCTGGCCTTGGGTAACGGTGGCCCAAGTGTCGGTCAGGGAGGGGAAGAGGATGAAAATGCTCTGTCTCCTGAGGCGTGCTATGAGTGTAAGATCAATGGCTATCCCAAGAAAGGACGCAAACGACGTAGCACCAATTCAACACAGGACCAAACTGTTGATGCCATGCAGGTAATCTGTCAGTGGATTTGCAGGAATCTCTTTAGCCATGTTTTTACGAAGTGGTATTCTGAAAAGCAACACAGTAAACAAAAGACAACATGGGAGGACATTTAAAATTTTGGCCACATTCTTTTTCTTCTAAGTTGTCTGCATGTCACTACTCGACGGGTAATGGAAGACCTGATCGGTCCACACATGCGTGAAGACTACATCACTTCCTGTCAACTTTATTTTTTACGGCAGTTTTGTTTGTGCACGCCCACTGTTACCTTGGTTTTCTTTTTTGTTATCAGAGTCTTTATTTCAATAACAATGTCATATAAAAGATTACATCCAAAACAACAAAACAAATACTATTTAAGAATACAGTTGCTTAGATGTGTTCAGCAGCCTTAAATGGCAAAGAAATCCATATTTTTTACAACTTTACTTACATCAAATACATCAATTTACAATACTGACTAAAAGTCTACTTTTGTTAGGCCGCAGTTATAGATTTAAGTTACAGTATGTGCCCCGATAATACTCGCTGATTTGTTTAAATCTACCGCTTGTTCGTTCGTTTGTATATTTTTGTTCACTTTTACTCCTTGGTAAGCTATACTTTTTATACGAAACATTCACATATCACAGAAGTGACGTCGCAGAAGCTATGTCGTAATATATTGGAAGTCCAAGAAGTGATTCAAAAACAGTGCATTTGAAATAGGAAACAGTAAAATGTATTCTTATATGTATTCAATTGAATGTGTGCAAACGTGGAACATAAGTGCCGTAAAATAAAGGAGCTGCTCGGATCTCTTGGTGAGGTGGCTCGCTGCAGTTAGCCAAATGTTAGATCTGTCTGCATTACACTGCATTTACAATAAATACATCGATTATCGACGTTTACTAATCGATTTTATAATCGTCCATGTAGCTGTGCATCTAAAAATCGATTATTTCCCACACCTCTACTAGTGACACATATTACAGTTGCAGCATCATTAAAAAGTACATTTTTCATAATAGACCTTCAAAGGTACATTACAGATACAACAATACAAGGAATGTTCCGATCAGGATTTTATGCTGCCAATTCTGATCATCCTTGAGTGAAACCAGCCAAAACTGATCACATGTATTAACTGTAAATTGTAAAAAAAAAATTGGTGAGTGCTATTGACAGTGTAACAATATTAACACAATATTTAAACTAGTTCCCCATTCTAATATATTACATACAATTGTTTGAGCAAAACAAAGTCGGTATTACACAGTAAAAAAATTAAAACCTTCCATCTAATACTCATTGAAATCATTTGAATTTTGCCCTCAAAGTCCTTCTGTGTCATGGGAACTATTACCTGAGTTTGTAGACATTACAGTTTTTTCCATTTGCTTACACACAATTTTACTAACTGTGTGTCTTTTTTCAAAAGATATACACACTTTTCCAAACACCACATTCAATTTTCTTAATTCCTTGATTATTTGCAAAATGAAACACTTCGGTCAAAACATATCCCTATACATTAAAATAAAGCAAGCATTTATAAAAATGCAGTTTTATTGTCATCTCACTCACACAGACTTCAAATGATAAGACACTATTGAAGTGAGTTACCCAGAACCGTGATAATAACAAAACACAATTTTACTATAAGAAATCACATGTTTGGGGCATTTTGCCCCACATTTTTAGCATATGTGATGAATGATTACTGTAACTTGACAAAATATATTGCCAAATCCATAGCAATCGTCATTGTTTACTTTGAAGTGGACCTATACATAAGGACCTAAAGACAAAGTAAAAATGTCCTGTAATCTTTTCAAGAACTGCTCAACAATGATGCTGCAAACTGAAAATATTTATGTTTACCAGTCAGGTAAAGTAACATATCACAGCAGTCAACAATGACATGCAGTACAAATTGAAATCTGAGAGAAATAAAAAGGTTTGCAAAAAAATCTGGAGATAAATAAAAATGACAGCATAAAGTATAGGCAACGTGTGCAGACTTAGGCAACAGCAACTCTATGCAAGAACCTACTCAAAAGCCTCAGTTACTGATTCTAATCATCACCCGCCCGTCTAGCTGGATCAGGCCATAGTATCTCATCCACATCACATGCGATATTCTCATTAGCAAGGCATTATTGGAAAAATCGCCTTGCGTGCCGTATCCAACCCTGCACAGAAGTGAAGTGAATTATATTTATATAGCGCTTTTCTCTAGTGACTCAAAGCGCTTTACATAGTGAAACCCAATATCTAAGTAACATTTAAGCCGGTGTGGGTGGCACTGGGAGCAGGTGGGTAAAGTGTCTTGCCCAAGGACACAACAGCAGTGACTAGGATGGCGGAAGCGGGGATCGAACCTGCAACCCCCCTCAGGTTGCTGGCACAGCCGCTCTACCAACAGAGCTATACCGCCCCAAGATGCCTCGATAAGGTCGCAGGCCTGCTCCATAGCCTGAAGCAAGGGCAAGCGGTCAATCCTAGTGTGTGTGTAAAATGTGAAGATGTGTGTATCATAATCCTTATATGTGTGCTAAGATGGGAAGGTGTGTGTAAAGCATTGTGTGTAATATTTCGCAAAAACTGTGAAGCAGAGTCTATGCCTAATATTAGGCAAATCTGCACACTGGTTTAGCTTACTGTGTGTGGACTTTGTTAACTGTGGGAAAATGTAAAATTTAGTGTGTAAGCAATTGGAAAAAACTGTAACAAAAAATATTTTGATCACCGTAGTATCAATCACACTCTGATACAACCCTTGGTATCGACACCACCAATTTATGGTTCAATCCGCCCTCCTCGTGTCGTGTGCTGTGACAATGTTGACACACCAACAGTTGTTATTATAGTATCCTCTCTCTGAACTCGTATTCATCTACTTGTTAATTTCATGGTAATATAGCTGCTTACTTTCCTTTGCAACATGGTTGCAGCTACACTTCTTAAAATGTACTAAGCACTTATTTATTGCTGTTGTTTATGCTAGTTTAACAATTAACTTACCTATTAGCATACTCTCTTTGTGTGTAACATGTTTAGACTCGTTATTAAGAAACGCAGTTTATTTATTTTTTGGAAGTGATTTTTATTAACTCCGGGAGCGGCTTTTTTTCCACACTGTGTTTTGAGACACATAATTAGCTGCTAGCCCAGGGGTGTGCAAACATTATATATATATATATATATATATATATATATATATATATATATATATATATATATATATATATATATATATATATATATATACATACATATATATATATATATATATATATATATATATATATATATATATATATATATATATATATATATATATATATATACATACACATACATTTTGTGTTTTTTTATGGCAAAAACTAAATGTGAAATATTTTCCCCAAAACATTTTTCATAATGGAATATTTGATGTGAAGTAATTAGAGCCTTAAATAGGGAAATAATTCATAGCATTGCTTTTGATTCAGTTCTTTTTTGAACAATGAGTTTTAAAAAACAAATTCAGACTAAAGGTCTCAGGGATCTAAAAGGCCCCCATTCATAGAAGTGTTAAAAATAAGTCATAAATTAAAATATATATTATTTTTACTTTCACTGCTTAAATCTCTAGATCAATTTCAGATCTGTAGATCATTTAAAGTAGTTTTAAAGTAAAAAAAATAAATAAAAATTGCCTGCATGGCTGCTTTGTGTTATTAGTGTTAATATTGCAACATTTTCACGTCACATTTCACCCGTTTCCTCTTTTATTCCACTTGCTATGATTTTTGTTTTTTTTTGTAGTAGCAATTTGTAAAATGTGCCATGGGCCATTCAAAAAATAGCTGCGGGCCGCACTTTGGACACACCTGGGCTTTTTAGCCGTGGGGAACTAAAAATAAATTAAGTGTCAGCCAGAGGGAATCGTCAAAAAGTCATCAATCGGTAATGGCGATTACATATTTTTCACGTAAATCAGCTGACACTCAGTGACCGAACCACACCTGCTGCTTCCTGGTCAACATGAGCATAGATCTAAAGAGAATCAGTAAATGCACACACAGCTGAAGTAACGGATAATAGATATTGACATTTACTGCGTAGTGTTGCAATGGGATGGGATAATATCTCGGAATGTTCTGAACTCCTGTTTACATGCCAGATTTGTATTGAGCAAGTGCCTTCTTCACAGGTCAGTTGCTTTACTGGCATCATGTTGTCATTCTTTAGCTTTAAATAATCCAAACTGGAGGCTAGGCTTCCCCCCACCTCCAAAGACATGCACCTGGGGATAGGTTGATTGGCAACACTAAATTGGCCCTAGGGTGTAAATGTTGTCTGTCTATCGGTGTTGGCCCTGTGATGAGGAGGCGACTTGTCCAGGGTGTACCCCGCCTTCCGCCCGAATGCAGCTGAGATAGGCTCCAGCACCCCCTGCGACCCCGAACGGGACAAGCAGTAGAAAATGGATGAATAAACAGGGCTCCAATTTGCCTGATCACTAGTGAACATGTATTGTTTTTTGTAAACAAAAAAAACATTATACACAAGTTTTAATGTTATATTTTGCAGATATCTGAAAATGAGATGGTCAGCCTGGCCAGTATGGACATAGAGGACACCCTGCAGTTCCACCTCAACATCAGCGACCTCAGCAACCGCGACCACATCCTGGAGTTCACGCCGGCGTTATCCACGCTCAGCGACCACGTGCGCTACAGCATAGACTACGGCAATGAGGAGGGCTACTTTAAGATCAACCAGAGAGAGGGCGTGAGTTACCTGCATCTGAGCAAGAGGAAGACCTTCGCCCCGGGCGCCTATTCCCTTGAGATCAGCGGCATCCCCCTCTACAAGAAGAAGGATCTGGCTGAGCTGGAAGACCGCCATGATAAAGACTACCTCGCAGGGCAACTGGGAGACATCCTGAAGATGAGGGTGCAGATCATCCTCCATTAACCAGCACAAGACTGTGGCAGGCAGAGTTTGTCAGCACGCCTCAGGAGGCCCAACATCTCCAACTGTGGGTCAGTGCTGTGTGGGGGGGAGGGGGTAAGGGGGGGAGGGGACTGCTGCAAGTCCCAACTGGTAGACAGGCTTGCCACCAAAGAGACAAGGAGGAGGAAGGACTGCAGCGTTTGATTGCCAAAGATGATTCTACATATCATAGATACAATGTCTGTGGATGATGAAAGCTATTGGTTAAATGAAGAACACATTGCGTTTACAACTTCAGATGTGCTATATTGAATTATTGCTTTGTATGTTGTATGATGATGATATGTGGAATCGGGTGCCACTTTGAAAGGACTACAGGAAACTCTTAATGGCTAATGGGTTTTTTTTGGGTTTTTTTAAATCTGTGCACAAGTGGAAAAAAAGCATGTGCTCCAATCGCCTGACATCAATTCATTTCCTCCCTTCAGCTAAATGACTGAACAAACATGGATACACGCACATAAACATGTTTTTATCCCTCCCGCAAAGATGGCAAATTGTGGCAAGACAAGCGAGGAGGGGAAAAGAAGCCACTGTGGACTATTGCAACCGCGTCTGAGCTTGGAACTCCCACTGCTTGTCCACGTTTCTAGGCAATAGAATCCATATTTACTGGTGCTAGCAACACAAGCAGATATCCAAATGCACTGTACTCCCATACAAGAAGTGAAGGTACAAATAATGCCATCCGCCACTTTTGTCTGTGCAAGCTTCAATCAGCTAGCTTCCCTTCTATAGTTCATGTACATTGTGTTTATACTGTAATACTCTATGCCACTTTTAATCTATGACGCTAACTATAGGAAGCCCCAGGAATACAGGGGTTTGTAATGGTGCTTATAATGACCAACTACTTTCTTCAACTGTACACACACACACACGATAACCTGGACCTTCCTGATCATGCACTGAGGCCTTCATGGCCACACATTCTCTCACATGTACAATCAGTGCCACGTTACCACCAGTCTGTCTTCTTCACATCAGTGGGGGTTTAGTTGTACATTCACAATAAAAAACAAAAAACATTATTTTGGTGTACTAAATATATTATCAAACCACTTTTTTCTCTGTCATCAAACAGCCTCTTTTTTACTTCTATTTAATTAGACTCACAAGTGTGCTGGAGTCCATCCCAGCCACCTTCACTATTGGTCCTAACTCACAGTTATGGACAATTTAGTTTCCATCTGTCATGCATGTTTTCCACGCAAGATTTTAACACAGATCTCTGGACTGTGGGGCAGATTTTAACCACTTTGACACTGTGCTGCCTGCATGGAAGTTTTGGTGGAGTTTCAGGATTTCAATGCATGTCTTGTCAAGCACTGCCATCGTGTGGACAGGTTGGATATTGCTAGAATCAACTAAATCCAGACAGACAGACGTGCCAACAAAACATCCATCCATTTCTACCGCATGTCCCTCCCGGGGTGGCTGGATCCTATCCCAGCTGCATTCGGGCGGAAGGCGGGGTACACCCTGGACAAGTCACCACCTCATCACAGGGCCAACACAGACAACTTTCACACACTAGGGCCAATTTAGTGTTGCCAATCAACCTATCCCCAGGTGCATGTCTTTGGAGGTGGGAGGAAGCCGGAGTACCCGGAGGGAACCCACGCATTCACGGGGAGAACATGCAAACTCCACACAGAAAGACCATGAGGCCGGGAATCGAACCCAGGACCTTATTGTGAGGCACAATACACACAAACCCTTGCTGCACCGTGCTAACAAAACATTTTATTATAACTCCAACTTCACAATAACAATCAAGCTTCAATTAGATCCGGTTGATCCAAACCCACCAGCTCCACGTTCCGTGTCATCAAGTGTCTGCAAAGAACAGAAGACATTTGGAATAATTGTAACTTTCTCATTTAAAAACACATCCACTGTCATTTTTGACAATGTTTGCAGAAGTTTACTTCAGTATTTGATTTTCTTACCTTCTCCTCCACTAAGTCTGGGTAGCAGATTCTCTCACACACGAGCTGAGCAACTCGATCCCCTTTTTTCACTAGAAAATAATTTGCATATGTTAATAATTAGGGACATAACTGTATCAAAATGTCATGGTGTGATATCTTCATTGTATTAAAGCCAACATAATAAATTATTGTGGTGTATGAGCCCCTCTCCCCCAAAATGCTCAAATGTTCTAATCATATTTATTACTACAAACAAGGATATCTCTCCCTTTTAAATTAATGCACACATGTTAAAAGTGCAATTTTAAATGTGGATTTATTAGAAAAAATAATGAAGGTAACGGCAAGAACAGAAATCATATTTCAACTATTTCCCCTAAAATATGCTTACTCTCTTGCACACATCTCTCTCCTTTCTCATTGCACCCACACAACACTTCCTCATTCTCCACCAATCACCTTTGAGGCACGGTACGTTCATGAACATGGGAAATATGATTATCACAGGAACATAAACACCAGCAGGTCGTTACAATACGCATTGAGCTGGTTGGTATGTTGACAATGATTAGCATATTAGTCAAAACAGCCTAATTCAATTAAATGGACTGAATCTCAGTGTGTGTTTTACCTGCATGTCTTATCTAAGTAGTTTTAGCCTTAGTAGTGTGTTTAAACATTGATCGTCTATTTGGTGAACGTAAATTAAGTATTTAATATAATGACAAATATTTTTATTCTAACCTAGTCATAGATTATGGCAGGTTATATGTAATCAGTTTAGTGTTACCATAATATTTTCTGTTAAAGGCCTACTGAAATGATATTTTTTTTATTCAAACGGGGATAGCAGATCCATTCTATGTGTCATACTTGATCATTTTGCGATATTTCCATATTTTTGCTGAAAGGATTTAGTAGAGAACATTGACGATAAAGTTCGCAACTTTTGGTCACTGATAAAAAAGCCTTGCCTGTACCGGAAGTAGCGTGACGTCAAAGGGGAAAGGCTCCTCACATTTCCCCATTGTTGTCAATGCAGCGAGAGCGATTCGGACCGAGAAAGCGACGATTTCCCCTTTAATTTGAGCCAGGAGGAAAGATTCGTGGATGAGGTACGTGAGAGTGAAAGACTAGAGTGCAGTGCAGGACGTATCTTTTTTCGCTCCGTAACTTAGGTACAAGCTGGCTCATTGAATTCCACACGCTCTCCTTTTTCTATTGTGGATCACGGATTTGTATTTTAAACCACCTCGGATACTATATCCTCTTGAAAATGAGAGTCGAGAACGCGAAATGGACATTCACAGTGACTTTTATCTCCACGACAATACATCGGCGAAACACTTTAGCTACGGAGCTAACGTGATAGCATCGGGCTTAACTGCATATAGAAACAAAAGAAATAAGCCCCGAACTGGAAGGACAGACAGAAAATCAACAATACTATTAAACCATGGACCTGTAACTACACGGTTAATGCTTTCAAGCCTGGCGAAGGTTAACAATGCTGTTGCTAACGACGCCATTGAAGCTAACTTAGCAACGGGACCTCACAGAGCTATGCTAAAAACATTAGCGCTCCACCTACGCCAGCCAGCCCTCATCTGCTCATAAACACCCGTGCTCACCTGCGTTCCAGCAATCGACGGAGCGACGAAGACTTCACCCGATCATCCGTGCAGTCGGCGGCTAGCGTCAGATAGCGCATCTGCTATCCACCTCAAAGTCCTCCTGCTTGTGTTGCTGGAGCCAGCCGCTAATACACCGATCCCACCTACAACTTTCTTCTTTGCAGTCTTCATTGTTCATTAAACAAATAGCAAAAGATTCACCAACACAGATGTCCAGAATACTGTGGAATTTTGAGATGAAAACAGAGCTTTTTGTATTGGATACAATGTGTTCGAATACTTCCGTTTCAACGATTGACGTTACGCACATACGTCATCATACATAGACGTTTTCAACCGGGAGTTTAGCGGGAAATTTTAAATTGCACTTTATAAGTTAACCCGGCCGTATTGGCATGTGTTGCAATGTTAAGATTTCATCATTGATATATAAACTATCAGACTGCGTGGTCGGTAGTTGTGGGTTTCAGTAGGCCTTTAAAATGACGCCAATAATGATTTGTTTTTTGTTCCTTTACTTCAAAAAGTTTTGAGAGACATTATAGGCAATTCCAAAAGTTATGAGTTTCACTTTACAGAAATAATACAAATATAATCGACAACTCTCTGCTCACCTTCAAAAGTCTCCTTGCCAAAGTTAAAGAGCACAACGCCGACATTTCCTCTATAGTCCTCATCGACAACTCCAGCTGGCATGAAAGATAACAGGAAATAAGGACAATTGAAATAGGAAACGTGCTTAATTACATAAGCACACAATTGCATTATTTGTACGATATCTTGATTGGATCATTTCTGAACAGAATATCAACAAGAATTAATCAAGTTGATGAGTTCATTTGTATTGGATTGAGCATTTCTCTAAGTCTAGGCACAATGAGTCATATTGATCAAATTAATACTGTAGGTCACTTCCTGTGTGCGTGATTGACGGGTGATTTAGTCATCCCAAATTAGCTGAGATTTATCACAGGGTCTCTGCAGGTTTCAAAATGTCAAATTAAGACTTTAACACCATCTTGAAAATAATTTAAGACCATTTTACATCCATACGGACAAAAAATATGACAAAAGTAAAATCAGGGGTCTATGAGGAATTGTAAGAGTATGAATTAATTCACTGCTCTTTCACATTGGAAAACAAAATGGTTAAACTAATTAAATACACCAGGAGCTTCTGTAGTGTAAACTAATTGAAAAAAACACCATAACAGACATTTTTCAGGTTTGCTATACAAGTGTTTTCTTGCAAAAGGTGCAGTGTGCTCCATATCAAGAGTTTTCATGTAACAACAACATCAGCAATGGTAGAGGAAAGCACAACAATATATGGTCTGTGAAAGGGACAGTTAGCATCTCTGCTAAAGCTAAATGGTTAACTTGTCATGTTTTTTTAGGCTGTCAGAATTTAGCAAAGTGATAAAAACATCTACAGTACTACTGTATCTGCACAAAGTAGTGAACAACAGTGTGTGCAGACAGAGTGATTGTCTAAAAAGAAGGAAGGTGATTATGGCTTGCAAGCCTCAAACAGAAATTGGATGTGAATGATGTGGATAACATTCAACTGTGCTCAGCTCATTTTGTATCTGGTGTGTACGGATACATTTGTACCTGTTTTTTGTGCCTTTTTTGAATACATATTGCCAATACACAAAGATTAGTTTTTATTTAGGCATGACAAGATGACATTGGAAAATCTCCATTGCTTTCCTCACCCCACCATAAGATGAGAGTAAACACTAAACACTTAATGTCGGTTGCCATATAAACTTGAAAAAAAGATCAGGCATGACAAGGCTGACCTGAAATTATTGGTACAAATAATAGAAATAATATAAGAGAATTATATTCTTTGTTTATATAGTTTTACTGCTGTAAGTACAATACTGCAACAGAGAAATTAGAGTGTGCTTACTGTATGTAATAGTATGATTCCACTAGTTAACATCTCATATTGATCTACTTCTGCAATTGGCGCCACTTTACCCACATAACACTCCTTTGGGGGGTTAAGTTTATCCTTGTATAGTTGTGCAAGTATTTGTAGCGTTTCAGGATCTTTTGACATGGACTTATCCAGGATTTTTTACTTTTATATTATCATTCCATTCACTTTCACCACAATGTTTACAAACACTTCCCTCCTCGATGGCTGCACATCCGCGTACTAAACGCTTTATACGTTTCCATCCACCCGCTTCAAGCATGCATTAAAGTGATCGTTCAGGAGACACAAATCGTTCAACTTTCACTTACCCATCTTATGTAAGTCATTTGGCTTTGCCGTGGGCCTTTGTTAAGTTTTCTCCACTGCTATGCTAACTAAGCACTCAACACACACCTGCGCGTGCACAGCAATAGCTGCTGGTGTTCCATAGATTCTGAGCGGGCAGCACAGTTAGTTCCGCTGTGTAGTTACGTTAGAGCGTCCTCATATATCGAAACATTTCAAAGCAAGACTGAAGTTAGACTTACACTTCCTTTTATTGTCATTCAAATTTGAACTTTACAGTACAGATAAGAACGAAATTTGGTTGCATTAGCGCGTTGTAGTGTAGGATAAAAGAGCAATAAGGTGCAGATATAAATAAATAGATTATTGTACAGATAAATATATCGCACTTTTGCATATGCATCCACATTTATGGATGTATGTTATATTGTCTTTATATTCCAGCCAGTTAATCCATTTTTGGGGTAGTTGAGGGGATTATTATGATGCGTTCAAGAGTCTTACGACCTGAGGGAAGAAGCTGTTACATCTGCTACGGAGGCTGCGGAACCTCTTTCTAGAGTCCAGCAGTGAAAACAGTCCTTGGTGGGGGTGGGAGGAGTCTCTGGAGATTTTCTGAGCCCTGGTCAGGCAGCGGCTTTTTGCGATTTCCCGGATAGGAGGAAGAGGAGTCCTGATGATCTTTTGAAGTTTATGCATGGTTTAAATAAAAGTAACGTCGATAGATTTTTAAGACCTTTCAAAATCGCATTTGAGACCTTTTATGAGATTTTAGGAGAATTTTAGACATTTTAAGGACTTAAATTCAAATTATTGGATTCAAGACTGGATCCCGTTTCCTTGACATAGTCAGACATTTTAACCCAATGTGGCTCCCGAGTCAAAACGTTTTAAATTTAGATCTGAATGTTTCTGACCTCCAACATCGATGAAGTGTTTGGCTGCTAGTCCTGATCTTGGCGCTGGCAAGGAGGTACAGTAAAAACAAAAAGTTATATTGCACAAAAATGACCGTTTTCCTTCATGGCAGGAATGAAGCACTCACCTACTCTTCCATAGCAGCCATGAGGGACTGCTATCTGGATGTCAGTCTTCACTATGGCCTTGTCCAGAGGACCAATAGAATAATCGTATGCACTGTGGACAGCACAGTGATCAAAACAGTCATCGTACAATAGAAAGGCTGCGGTACCAACCTGTACATGTCATATCCAGCAGCTTTTGCAGAGCCTCTGCTGGGTGCAGTGGCGTGTTCAGAGAGTTTAGCGAAGCGAAGAACAGATCTTCCTTCTGTCCTTGACTTCTTGGCGGGGGAAGAAGGTTCACTAGCATCTACAACGTCTAAGGCCGGCATGTTGGAAAAGAGATGAGTCAGCAGTTAAAGAATCTCTCACACACACGCGGAGACAGGGCGCAAAGAAATAACTTCTACAGACGTCGAAGCACAAGGCTGGGGCGATACTTAAATATCGATACTAAACGACACCGCTGTTGTCAATACTGGTGTCGACTCACATAATTGCAATATTGATATTTTGACACGCTTTTTTACAATGCTTTTTGTTCATTACACATACAGCACATAGATGATCAGTTTGTGCCAAAGCCCTAAGTGTATCCTACCACCGCCCAACCACTTTAAACGATTGTGTTGACAAGAAATATCATTTTAAACCGGTTATGGTATCTGTTATACTCGGTATCGCATCGGCAAGAAACTGTGGAGTATCGCCCAATCTTTAACGTCTACTGAAGCTTTTCGCGGCTAAAGGGTTGGGATTTCCCGGGCTTGGAGGTAAGCCCCGCCTTCAAAACGATCATTTGGGCGATTTACGCGGTATTATGCAGTACAAAACCATCGTGATGTTAACTAAAGTACGTCAACGTATTAGGTTATTTGTGTTTGTTATTGATATTAAGAATACAAATTGAATTATTAGCGGAAAAAGTTGTTGTCACGTGACCAGGGGCGTCATTAACATGGGCCGACACGTCATCTTCTCGCGACAGGTAATTTTTACACAAGACAAACATCACCACAGCTACACTACAGTATATGCCTTGAGCTCTTATTTCGAAGGCGCTAAGAGCGGAAGTGATGACACGTTGTATGTAACCGAGGGTTTATAAATGTCGCCTGTACTGTATTAAACTACAAAATAACAAACACGGAGG
Source organism: Entelurus aequoreus (assembly GCF_033978785.1). Taxonomy (NCBI): domain Eukaryota; kingdom Metazoa; phylum Chordata; class Actinopteri; order Syngnathiformes; family Syngnathidae; genus Entelurus; species Entelurus aequoreus. Next base: position 54,821,423 of record NC_084732.1, read on the forward strand.
CTCCAGTTTACACGAGGACCACTTTATTTACCTTCTTTCAAAAACCTCCGCTCCACTACAACGTGTCATCATTTCCGCTCTTAGCGCCTTCAAAATAAGAGCTCAAGGCATATACTGTATAACAGCGTATAACAGGAACTTATCACAGAGGAAAGCCCATAAAAAATAGGTTAAAATACTCTATATGCATTTGCTTTTGTTCTATTTCCTTGTTGTTGAAAGTGCCTTGACTGTTGAGTGAATTATAAATGTATGTTTGTTGTTCAATAAAATTTAAAAAATTAATTCTTCATTTAAAGCAGTCTAAAGTCTTCATTAAAGCAGACGTTGTGTCGCCGTCGTTTATATGCTGTCTATATTCGACTCGCGCTTACCTTTGCTATAATTCATTCGAGTGAAAAAATGTATTCTTGTAAAATGAGGAGTATGAAGAAAAATCGTAGACCACCGTTGTATAAGATGATTTCGTCCCAACGATGTCAATGTCATAGTATATGTGTCGCCTCCCAGCAATGGTCAGTATGTTGACGTCTTGTTAGCTTTTAGCCTGCTACTATTTACTTCCTGTTCCTTGCCAAGGTTGCCAAATGCTTAAGGACAAAATATCGTACAACATTTTTTTAAATAATCACATTCTGGAAGAAATTCTGCTACATGCCCGATTTGACGTTGCTTGAGACCATCTGCTACAGTGCAATGTCACCACACACCGTGAATAGTTAGTATAACTAATATGTGGCTTCTAAATAAATTAATAGCAGAACAGCGCCACACCTGCCTGTAAGGAGGTACGTGTGACGATGCACAAAATGACATGCATTGCAGGATGTATCCTGTTTTGGTGATGGTTAGATACAAGAAGGACATCGATGTTACCTGCGCCTTATGTAACATGCATCCAGAGACTGCTTACCACCTGTTTTTGGACTTGTGAAAGCACGTACTCCATCACTATGGCAGGGCATCTGTCGCTTCGTCCTGGACAATATTCATGACAAATTTGTGCTTTGTTTTAAAGATGTGCTATTTGGATTTACACTGTATGAAAACAAATTTGAAATTTAATTTTACCTTTGCAAACTCATTATACTATTGGCTAAGTTTAATATTCATAAATGTAAGTTTCTCAATACCCGACCTGTTTTTTGTGCCTTTAAAAAATATTTAGAACTCTACATTGAAACACTCTCTACCTCTAACAACCAAAAAGCTGTGAAAACGATGATGCTGTGTTCCAAATTTAAGTTATTTACTGAGATTGAGTGAGCCTATGGCTTTGCACTTTGTTTATTATATATATATATATATATATATATATATATATATATATATATATATATATATATATATATATATATATATATATATATATTTATATATATATATATATATATATATATATATATATATATATATATATTTATATATATATATATATATATATATATATATATATATATATATATATATATATATATATATATATATATATATATATATATATATATATATATATATATATATATATATATATATATATATATATTTTGCATTCTATTTTAGTTACTTTGAATTTACAACCCCCTGGCGCTGTTTTGTACTGTTTTGTACTTTTTTTGTACTTACTTTGATTATTATTTTCAACTGTTTGTAAATGTTGAAATTTATAAATCAATGTTTATTTTTTATCAATCAATGTTTATTTATATAGCCCTAAATCACAAGTGTCTCAAAGGGCTGTACAAGCCACAACGACATCCTCGGTACAGAGCCCACATACGGGCAAGGAAAAACTCACCCCAGTGGGACGTCGGTGAATGACTATGAGAAACCTTGGAGAGGACCGCATATGTGGGTCACCCCCCCCCCCTCTCCCCCCTCTCCCCCTCTAGGGGAGACCGAAAGCAATGGATGTCGAGTGGGTCTGACATAACATTGTGAAAGTCCAGTCCACAGTGGATCCAACTAATAAAGGTTTATATAAAAAATAAAATAAATAAAAAAGATGTATCCTGTTTTGAAGGGGTCCGTTAAATGGTCCTACATTATAGGATATTTAGAATTATTGCTCGTACAGGGAGGATTTATCGTATGTCTGGCAACGCTGCGAAATATTTATTATTCCAAAGCTTTCAATAATAAACTATCTGTTACGGCTCAGACTCCTGCCAACGCCTCTCTTCCGTCTGTGCGCTCCAGTCAGCGCACCTCGGGACACGCCCACGGGTGCGCACAGCCAGGAGCGCGCCGTGCGAGTCTCCGCCCCGCGGCAGCCGCCAGCTGCAAACGTTGACCGGCATTCTGCACACCTGCACATAATGAAGGACCTGCCTTCATAAGCTCGCAGAACCTGCCAGGCGGGGCCGGAGTATAGTCTTCTTTACCCTTGTAAGCATCCTGTATCTGGCTTCCATCCCGCGAACTCGCTCTTTCCCTGTGACTTCCATGTTTCCGTTGTTCTTATGTTCTTGTTGTCTTCCCGCAGCGCTTCCCGTGTTCCCCTGTGATCCCTTGTTGTTCCCCTTGCCCCCCCGGACTGCCTTTTGGATTCTCGACCTCCCGCTTGGACTTTCTTCTCTGATGCTTCTCTCTCGTCCCGGATCACCTGCCTGCCCCTGGACTTCCTCTTCTCTCGTGCAACACTTGGTAACACACACTTCAGCTAATCTACACACATAGTCACTCTCATACACTCTTGGATTTTGTCACACTCCATTCTAGTTTATTAGTATTGTTAATTATTATTATTATTATATATATATATATATATGTCACTATATATATAATAAATAATTGTACATACTGCCATCTAGTGTCTGTCGCCGTCACCTCCCCTTAATATTTTACTCCACGATATTATTCATTATATATATATATATATATATATATATATATATATATATATATATATATATATATATATATATATATAATTTTTTTTTTTTTTTTTTTTTTTTTTTTTTTAAATTAAATCCACATAAAAACACAAGATACACTTACAGTTAGTGCACCAACCCCAAAACCCTCCCTCCCCCATTTACACTCCATTCACACAAAAGGGTTGTTTCCTTCTGTTTTTAATATTCTGGTTGCTACAACATATAGACTAGAGTATCAATACAGTCTGCAAGGGATACAGTCTGTGAAGCACACGTGATTGTGTGTGCTGCTGGTCCACTAATAGTACTAACCTTTGACAGTTTATTTTACCCATTTCTATTCATTACTAGTTTCTATGTAACTGTTTTTATTTTATTTAAATTTCTTTTTTGTTTGAGAAAATGTTTATTTATTCCAAAAAAATATATATAGGACATTATCTTCACCAGACCAGGTTGTCAATGAAATTAGATTGTTTATTTAAAGGGTTCTTAAAACCAGGTCCAGTCCAGATTATGTCCAGGTCGGGCTCAACAACACACACCTTCATTTATGTACACCCAAATTAGGGAACACAACACCAGATGGTATATAGTATATTGTTTCCACTGTCTAATCCACCAATGGCTCCAATAAATGACAGACAATAGTAATTGGATCACATTTATTTGATCGTTAGCTCTTATTCTAAAAATCACAGGTACACTTAAATAAAAAATATATTACAGTCAGTATTTTTATACATAATTTTCATCTGACACATTTTTTTTATTTGAGAAAAACTTTAAATACATCTAAACTGTAACTATGGCACAGGAAAACAGCACAGTAGTATTTTACAGTTTGTGGATTTCAAGGAGCAATAAAACAAAAACAAGTTTCAACGACTAAGTATCATGCTCTTAAATCACTTAACACACTTTTTTATTGCTATTGCAAAAATACAGATGAGTTCAGACTCAAACTATAAACATGTATTCCACAGCAGGACACACTGTAACTATTGAAATTGTTGGTCATCCAGATCAAACCAGTCTGACGGTGGTTGAAAGATGCTTGACTTGTGCTTCTTATGCATTTAAAACAATCCATAAGTTATTGACTGTATCTCACAAAGAAACATGTATTTGTTCTGACTTAGATGTGTCTTGCTCCTTGCAGATAGGAACCACACAATGTGTGTTTGTTCATAACTGCAACATCAGCACTTTCTCCACCAAATCTGCCGCCACAGTTAATGGTACAGCAGCACAACAAAGATGTAATGGTGAATTAGTAGAAGTTTGTCAGCATACTTTGTATGTGTCAGCATCACTATTATAAATATATTTTTTTGAGGGGGGATAATTGAAATTACTACATTATGGTGTTTAAGATGGAATAATGAGTCCCAAAGTAGATCATCAACTTTCCTTTGTAACCAGATGTTGAACAGATGAGTCTGCAGTGCTCTTATGAGTAGAAAGTAAGGACGCTCTTATGGTTGCCTCTGATGAGCAGAATAGGCGGGAGGTCCTTTGTCAAAATGTCCAACCAAGCCATGTAGAGGAAGTCAGATATGGTTTCTTTCCGTGCAATCGGCATGCTCCTGCATGGAGGTTAAGATACTCCCAGTCAGGTTATTCACACACAGGTTACTTGATTACGATGCTGAGATGGATGGACTTACACCACAATTAGGTTGGCTGTTTTGGAGTTTTCCCAAAGCAACTCATTCAGTCGTACCTGGAGATTTGTCTGTGAAGTGCAAGTCAGTTTTCTTTTTAATGGCTTCAAACGAGACTTGCTATTTATTGCTAATGACAACATTGGAATACATGAGAGTGGACAGGATCGTGGGATTAAACTGGACTGGTATAAATGACATATTATTGTATAATAGGGAACAAGGAACTGCAACAAAATATTTTTTAAAAGCACACAGATTTTGAATAAATTCAGTTCATTTTGCACCCCCCAGTTTCTAACACACAGCAGCACACTCCCTGGGACAGAACTGTTGAGGTCATTATCATATTCACTGATCATTTCTATCAACTAAAATCTGACTTCTCAAGCCCATCTAAAGCATAAGGAATGTTTCCAATAATTTATGCTTCTCTTTTTCCTTAGTCTCCCAAAATGGCTTAAACTATATATTGATTGCACTAATTATGTGTATACGCAGATTAATCACTAAATGTCTTTTGAGGGCACATACCATGGATGGTTATTTAAAAGGTTGCTGTGTAGTCAGCCATCAGGTCAATGCATAGGTTAGTGCAAAGATGAGTGAAGAGACTTTGACTGGTGTGCTTGCTGGCAAATTTCACTTCAAAATACACCCTGACTGGACGTTGGATAAAACTCTGACCGCGTTTTATATTATATTTATTTTATATTAAAAACAATATTTTTCAAGTTAATTGAAATTATGCAAGCTAGTAATAACCTGTGTGACTAATCATGACCATTCAAATTCAAAAGTGTGATTGGCCTGATTAAAAACACATACTTTGATAGAACTAAAATATCATTAATTCCCAAAAAAGGTGTCCTAAAACCATGTCCCAAATTCACAACCTTAAAGTACCAGTAGAGTGGAAAAACGAGTTGACTTTATATGCTTAATTGTGTTTCATTGTATCACTTAAACCAGGGGTCGGCAACCTTTACCACTCAAAGAGCCATTTTGGCAAGTTTCACAAATTAAAGAAAGTGATGGGAGCCACAAAAAAAATTTACAATTTAAAATGAAAAACACATGCTTTGTGCTATATTAACCAGGGGTCTCCGACTCACGCACCGGCACGCACTTTAATGTGGACATTTGATGTTAGTGCAGTCCACGAGTTTTGAATGAATGGCGCTTGATAGCGTCATACTTGCCAATCCTCTCATTTTTCCCCGGGAGACTCCCGAATATCAGAGCGTGATGACACCGCCCTCTACAGTCTGCCCTAACAGTGTACCTGCTTGGCCACACGTAAGTGACAGCAAGGCGTACTACCTCAGCAACCACACATCTTACACTGACGGTGCCAATACCCACAATCCCATGCAGCACTAACTCTTCCGTACTAGTTCAGCAACCACACATCTTACACTGACGGTACCAATACACATCTGACACTGACGGTACCAATACACATCTTACACTGACGGTACCAATACCCAGAATCCCATGCAGCCCTAACTCTTCCGCTCAACCAACGCAAGGAGAGGGGTGGGGGGGGTTGATGTGTGGGGGGGTTGTGGTAGCGGGGTGTATAATCTAGACCGGAAGAGTTAGGACTGCATGGGATTCTGGGTAATGGTTGTGTTGTGTTTATGTTGTGTTACAGTGCAGATGTTCTCCAGAAATGTGTTTTTCATTCTTTTTTGGTGTGGGTTCACAGTGTGGCGCATATTTGTAACGTAACAATGTTAAAGTTGTTTGATACGGCTACCGTCAGTGTAAGCTGTGTGGCTGATGAGTAAGTATGCTTTGCTGTCTACTGTGTGTGCGATTAATAACAACATGCAACATGCGGCTGGACTGGCACGCTGTATGTAAATGCTATAGAGGACAATTACTGCAGTGCAATCAGGGCACGCCCTTTATCTAGTATTTATAGTCTAAATAGGATTATATTTTCCCTGGGAGTTATTTATGAGAGACACTGAGATCCATAAGTCTCCTGGGAAAATCGGGGGGTCGGCAAGTATGTAGCCGAGCCGCATCAGAGTGGTCAAAGAGCCGCATGCGGCTCCGGAGCCGCGGGTTGCCGACCCCTGACTTAAACCATATCCAATTGTATTTACAATCCGCAAAGTATGTGAAAATACCGTCTAAACATCGCAAAATACCACAAATTCAGTCAGCCATTTGGAATATTCCGCTACCGATCGTCTTCGTAACATTTTTGCACTCTGACCATATCATCAGATCGATTATACTGGAAATACGCAAAATTAGAGAGAGATGTGTTGTCTATCATTCCCAATCCTCATATAAGACATGAACACATATAATTTTATTTTTTTTATGCATTCTATGACTTAATTATAAGTCAGCTAACAATGTAGTCAATGGGGGCTCTCTATTTCATCCACAAAACCCTCTAAATAACCATCCAAAACCTGCCAACAATACTGTATATACATATCGTGACCTGAATGTTTCCCAAATATTAGCGATGTTGCTATTATAAGTTGTAACGCAAACAAACTATTTTTTAGCAGCGGATTGATAACACACAGCTAATTAGCCCTCTGCTGCTTAACTGCTAGCTGGCCGCGATGTTCTGCTGCTCCCGCATCATCGCCTCTCAGCTCGTCAAAATTATTCCAGATTATAAATCATGCCTCTCATCTGGCTATTAGGAGGATTTAACCATACATCTGAAGTTGTTCATCTGTGACATTTAATGTATACCCAGAGATGGAGACAAACACACCCAACTGAAGACAGTGTCTGCAGGGAGACTTTTCCTTGTTAACCCTTCATGTGCATCATGATTAATCCTTCATCTAAGTGGGAAGGTATGGACATCCTATGTCCATCCTATGGACATCATCGAAGTAAGAGCAGACATCATACACAAAGTTATCGTTTTACATCTTTGTAGTTTGTATTTCTTGTTTAGCACATAGCAATAGTACTGCATGATGCTTAGTGTTTCACTAAAGCTGGATCTGTTTCAAAAATCTACGTTTCCATCCATCCATCTTCTTCCGCTTATCTGAGGTCGGGTCACGGGGGCAGCAGCCTAAGCAGGGAAGCCCAGGCTTCCCTCTCCCCAGCCACTTCGTCCAGCTCCTCCCGGGGGATCCCGAGGCGTTCCCAGGCCAGCCGGGAGACATAGTCTTCCCAACGTGTCCTGGGTCTTCCCCGTGGCCTCCTACCGGTCGGACGTGTCTAAAACACCTCCCTAGGGAGGCGTTCGGGTGGCATCCTGACCAGATGCCCGAACCACCTCATCTGGCTCCTCTCGATGTGGAGGAGCAGCGGCTTTAGTTTGATCTTCTCCCGGATGACAGAGCTTCTCACCCTATCTCTAAGGGAGAGCCCCGCCATCCGGCAGAGGAAGTTCATTTCGGCCGCTTGTACCCGTGATCTTGTCCTTTCGGTCATAACCCAAAGCTCATGACCATAGGTGAGGATGGGAACGTAGATCGACCGGTAAATTGAGAGCTTTGCCTTCCGGCTCAGCTCCTTCTTCACCACAACAGATCGATACAGCGTCCGCATTACTGAAGACGCCGCACCGATCCGCCTGTCGACCTCACGATCCACTCTTCCCTCACTCGTGAACAAGACTCCGAGGTACTTGAACTCCTCCACTTGGGGCAGGGTCTCCTCCCCAACCTGGAGATGGCACTCCACCCTTTTCCGGGCGACAACCATGGACTCGGACTTGGAGGTGCTGATTCCCATCCCAGTCGCTTCACACTCGGCTGCGAACCGATCCAGTGAGAGCTGAAGATATTGGCCAGATGAAGCCATCAGGACCACATCATCTGCAAAAAGCAGAGACCTAATCCTGCAGCCACCAAACCAGATACCCTCAACGCCCTGACTGCGCCTAGAAATTCTGTCCATAAAAGTTATAAACAGAAATCTAAGTTTCTGGATCATAATTTTTCGCAAAAGTAATCATTGTTGGCTCTCTCAAAAGTCTGCATGATTTGCATTGCGGTTGGTGGCGAAGGAATCTGTGGTTCCTACCTTTACGTCACGTGATTACGTGTCTAGCTAGCTCATTATCTATCAAAATGGCTCGGGAAGCTCTGTGAGTTGATACTATTTTGATCATATCTATGTACTCGCAAACTTTGTAAGTCTTTCGGTGTCATACATCAGATATATATGATAATAGCTTCTACAAACCCCGTTTCCATATGAGTTGGGAAATTGTGTTAGATGTAAATAATAACGGAATACAATGATTTGCAAATCATTTTCAACCCATATTCAATTGAATATGCTACAAAGACAACATGTTTGATGTTCAAACTGATAAAAATAAAATTTTTTGCAAATAATCATTAACTTTAGAATTTGATGCCAGCAACATGTGACAAAGAAGTTTGGGAAAGGTGGCAATAAATACTGATAAAGTTGAGGAATGCTCATCAAACACTTATTTGGAACATCCCACAGGTGAACAGGCAAATTGGGAACAGGTGGGTGCCATGATTGGGTATAAAAGTAGATTCTATGAAATGCTCAGTCATTCACAAACAAGGATGGGGCGAGGGTCACCACTTTGTCAACAAATGCGTGAGCAAATTGTTGAACAGTTTAAGAAAAACCTTTCTCAACCAGCTATTGCAAGGAATTTAGGGATTTCACCATCTACGGTCCGTAATATCATCAAAGGGTTCAGAGAATCTGGAGAAATCACTGCACGTAAGCAGCTAAGCCCGTGACCTTCGATCTCTCAGGCTGTACTGCATCAACAAGCGACATCAGTGTGTAAAGGATATCACCACATGGGCTCAGGAACACTTCAGAAACCCACTATCAGTAACTACAGTTGGTCGCTATATCTGTAAGTGCAAGTTAAAATTCTCCTATGCAAGGCGAAAACCGTTTATCAACAACACCCAGAAACGCCGTCGGCTTCGCTGGGCCTGAGCTCATCTAAGATGGACTGATACAAAGTGGAAAAATGTTCTGTGGTCTGACGAGTCCACATTTCCAATTGTTTTTGGAAACTGTGGACGTCGTGTCTTCCGGACCAAAGAGGAAAAGAACCATCCGGATTGTTATAGGCGCAAAGTTGAAAAGCCAGCATCTGTGATGGTATGAGGGTGTATTAGTGCCCAAGACATGAGTAACTTACACATCAGTGAAGGCGCCATTAATGCTGAAAGGTACATACAGGTTTTGGAGCAACATATGTTGCCATCCAAGCAACGTTACCATGGACGCCCCTGCTTATTTCAGCAAGACAATGCCAAGCCACGTGTTACATCAACATGGCTTCATAGTAAAAGAGTGCGGGTACTAGACTGGCCTGCCTGTAGTCCAGACCTGTCTCCCATTGAAAATGTGTGGCGCATTATGAAGCCTAAATACCACAACGGAGACCCCCGGACTGTTGAACAACTTAAGCTGTACATCAAGCAAGAATGGGAAAGAATTCCACCTGAGAAGCTTAAAAAATGTGTCTCCTCAGTTCCCAAACGTTTACTGAGTGTTGTTAAAAGGAAAGGCCATGTAACACAGTGGTGAACATGCCTTTTCCCAACTACTTTGACACGTGTTGCAGCCATGAAATGTAAGTTAATTATTATTTGCAAAAAAAAAATAAAGTTTATGAGTTTGATCATCAAATATCTTGTCTTTGTAGTGCATTCAATTGAATATGGGTTGGAAAGGATTTGCAAATCATTGTATTCCGTTTATATTTACATCTAACACAATTTCCCAACTCATATGGAAATGGGGTTTGTATATAGATGCAATTTGTTTTTCCAATCTACTGATACTTTAACCTACCAGTATGGATATTTTCAGTCTCATTTTAAGCCTATAGGAGGCAGTATTCCACCAGATGACTGTTTTTTGTGCCTACTTTTATTTTACATTAGAATCCAAATCAAATTTATTAGCCAAGTATGTTTAACACACGTAATACAAGTGAATGTGTTGCAAATTAATGTGTATACATTATAGGAGTGGGAATCTTACAATAACTGACGATTCGATTTGATTCCAATTTTTTTTTGGGTGTTGATACAATTCAGAATCGATTTTCAATTCAAACCGATTCTTAATTAAAACAAATGCTCGCATCATATTATTTGGTTTAAGAATGCTAACAAAACCTTTTTAAAACGGGTTACAAAAGCTCCTTTTGGCTGCTGACAAATGACGTATACGCAGAGCAATTAAGCGTGGTGATTACCTAAAAATTGATTCATTTAAAATATATATTTATATATTTTTTTAAATCTATTTACATCGATTTTATAAAAACTATGACTTGATTTAGAATCGGAATAAAAAAGAATCACAATTCGGGTGTGAATCGATTTTTTTTAGCACCCTTAATAAATAAAACACCTCTCATAATTGAGTTTTCCTTGACTCCCTTTTGCCGTAAGACCGCTGCTGTCCAGGAGAAGAGTGTCGTCAACCCCTAGTTTGTTATTCAAACAGCCTTGTGGGCAAAAGTGTCACAGCACATGCTAATGTTGTCAGTGGGGCACATGCTTGGATTATGTCTGCACAAACTATTCAACTACCTTCTCCTCAAACGCGTCCAGCTCTTCATCAGTAATCTTCCAGGAGTGTTCCTTCCTCATGGCTTCTACCTGAGCACTTTCTTTGGTCCTCTCATGCAAACGGAAAGGTTCAATCATGTCCTCTAACTTCTTCAAGCTGGGTGCAAACAAATAACAACGTGAGTTATAAAGACAAGATGATGATGTAAGGTGACGTAATGGCATCGCTCACCTGTCGTTACGAGGTTTAAGATGGATGTCATTGATGACTATGATGTCGGTGCATTTAATTCGGAACTTCTGCAGCAGCAACTTCATCCTGTGAGGCGAGAACAATCACACTGATTAACTTCCATATAAACATGTATTCACTGCCCAGGAATGTCTCCTCTAATTCCTTGTCCACTGCACACTCCATTGACACTTAATCACACTCCCACCCTGTTAGGCTATAATTAAGAGTGAAACAATTAGCAGTTTTTCCCTCACTCTTCTTTATCCAGATCGCTGCGTCCAGGCTGCCCTGCAATGAAGATCCTCAATTTACAATCTTTCCACTTCTTCCTGGTGGTAAGGATGTATGGCAGCAGCAGAGTGAGACCTGGGAGGTAGACATAAATAACGTGTGTTATTGTAAATATGAACACGGTGCATTTATTGTACAGATTATTTAGTTGGAACTGATTATAAATGTTGTCCATTAACTTTGGTGCATAGAGTAAAAGAAGGAAACATACGAACTATGAGTATCACAACAAATCATTGCAATCACCGATATCGTGCAAGTACGCCCCCTGGTAGCTCTGAGCACTATAGGAGCCACATCGCAATGGCTGCTTAGTAAGTTTGTGGCAATGCCATGACATCATTGCTGCATTATTTATGAAAATGTTGTTTTTAAACTTCCAAAGAGTCTGATAATTATTTTTTTTAAACATCCTGTTTTTTGCATTTTGAATCAGCTGACATATGGCAATAATGTGTACTAATACAAGAACACAATGCATGTTTTTTCTGATACACTGCAGTGGTCTAAATAGGCCGTTTTTGTACATTTGCCTAAAATAATAAATAATGTAGGGGTGTAACGATTAATTGATATATTGATTTATATTCCTAAGATTCAAATACTTTGATCCGTGCTCAGCAAGTTGGCCTTCCCGAAGATAGGTATTGACCCAACATCGTTTTAAAAGGCAGTATATTGAATATTATTGATACTAGAAAAAAAAGAAACAATGGATTTTGAAACGGCAGCCTTTATATGAAGTTTAACACTTTTAAAGGTGCCATATGTAATAACTTCATGTAAAGTCATCATTAAATGGCCGTGATATGTCAAAAGGCATGAATAAATCATGTTCTGTTCGAATACCTCTATAACTGAAAACGGCAGTTCAGCTGAGATATGCTCATTTCAAAATTGGATTTACAGTCCCGAAGTCTTGTTATTGTTTTCATTTCGATGCCCTGCCCTCCACCGTTTGACCAGTTAGAAAGGCTGTGAGTGTGTCACATTCAGGTTGCCAGTTACGCACCGCCACCTTCGTCTGGCTACTGCCACTGGTAAAGTTACTAAACATGTCAGACCTTGGTAAATCTAAAATCTAAAATGTGACGATTCTGAACTTATTCATGACAAATAAATGGAAACGATTGAAGGCGGACACGAACTTGCTAATTTCCTCCTTGACAGGTAAGTCAGCCATTTAAGTTTTCTTATTATTTGTAATAAATGAAAATGGACATTTTGTATGTAAACTATATTGTCCAATACAGTCTATGATCTTGTCTAACAAAGCTAGTATGTCCGTGCAACGAATGCTTAGTTTGATGGTGCTCCTAGTGTAATGCTTGCATGCTAGCCCGTTCAATGACACATTGACATATAGGCTAACGGGGGAAATATATGCCCGTTAGCCTGTATGTCGATGTGTCATCCAACTGACAGGGCAAAATATATTCCCGACAAATTAAACCTATGTGGATATGGGTAGTGTCAGTGCCTATTTTGTTCTCAATATGCTGATACACTGAGGAAATGCGTTCCAACATTAGCACGGGTAATTGCGGTTTCTGGTACTGTATTTGCTTGGCACAATATAATGCATTACATTTAATGATTTTCTACTTTGTGTATTGACATGGTAGTTGGCTATATGATTTATGCGTAACATGGTTTTTGCGTAACGTGGGTTGGCTCATAGAATTGCACTCTGCACTGAATGATGGTGATGTGCGTACATGGAAGAGAATGCAGTGCGTCAGGTTGGATGCAACATGGAGTTATGCTGAACGAAATGTGGCGGTAATTTTACTGTTGGCCTTGGCTTGCCATCAAAGTAGGCCTATGCGATATATAATATATTATTATATATAATTATTTCGATGGTGGTCAGTGCGGTCAAAGTAGACATTTTAACAGGGTAATGCCAACAATCTGTCCCGACTCCCGACGAAAATATTGCTGCGTAACTATACAAATACATTTGGCTAATCAACATCAGTAAAATGTGGCATAATTACTTAGTAAACCATCTTGCAAGAAGCATAAACAAGAGAAACCTACAGTGTAGGACTCGTCGATTGCCATTTGAAGTTCTTTGGAGTACGATTCGGATTCGGCTGCATATCTGGCAACCTCAGTCATGGAGAGTGGGAGGGGACTACAGAATTTTAACCGTGATTGCAGTACCATTCCTGGCCACATTACCACATATGACACCTTTAATGATAAGGACGTTAAACGTTACTCAAGTCTGTCTGCCTGTCTGTGGCGACATTGCCATCAGTCATCAAAACAAAGAATGGTGGACACTTAAAGCTGGCTCAGAAAGGTCACAACAATGCAAACACCACGAGAGGATAAGCCACAACACAACAACTTTCAGCTACAGAACAATTGCAAAAGCCACAATAAATACAAACGCCATAACACAATGGCATAAAGCTACAGTACAACTTTAAGCCACAAAGGACACGACGGACACACCTAAGTGACAGCATAGCATTTTGCCGACAGACCAAGCTGAGGCCGAAGGTTAAAAACAGTGTAATGAACATAGTATATTACTAGTATTGAAAAAGTTATTATGACTGAAAAAGTGGCCACACTTTTGTAAATTTTCCAATGTACTGTAGTTCCCTTTTCAAGTTTCCACCTCAGCCTTTGTGGCCTTGCAGCAAGCTTGTCTGCTGTCACTTCCGTTGCGTCTTTGTACTGTCGCGTTTTGGCTTATAGTCGTTGTGTTATGGCTTTATGTTGTTGTGTTGTGGTGTTTGTATTTGTTGTGGCTTTTGCAATCGTGCTATAGCTGATTGTTGTGTTGTGCCGTTTGTATTTGTTGTAAATTTTCTCAGCCATTGTAGCTATTTATTAAAAAGAGAGTAGTAGCAGGTCAAACCACTGCTCATTTAACCTGAAAAGATTTGGATGCACTTAATTTCTCATATGAACCTAGTGTTAATTCAACCTGAAAAGTGGCACTTTATTTTTGGATAGTAGTATTGTATTATTTTTATGTTGAAAAACAACAGCAAAAGTAACAGGTAAATCTACACTTCAAATGTTGGTTACTGTACTTTTATTGAAAAAAGTTTGAATAGCAGAAAAGGTTTCCTCCTCTTAATTCAACCTTAAGTGTTGGTTGCATTTTATTCCAATAAAATGTGAATGCATTGGCCATTAATTGTTGTTAATTTGCTTGTTTATATCACTAATTAATTCATACCTAATTCCCTTACAAGAAATAACAGGAATATTGGAAATTTCACACGCAGTGTCCCGTATACAGTATTTATTTGACAGCCAAAAATCTATACAGTGTGTGTGTGTGTGTGTGTGTGTGTGTGTGTGTGTGTGTGTGTGTATGTGTGTGTGTGTGTGTGTGTGTGTGTGTGTGTGTGTATATTTTAGGGCTGTCAAACTATTAAAATATTTATAGTGATCACATTTTGGGTCATAGATAACTCAAAATTAATCGCATATAGGTACTGTATAATATTTCATCATTAATAGATGTACCCCAGAGAGATAATTTTCAGGGCTTCATATTGCTGCATGACAATGTTTTAACCTTCTGTATTCATTAATAAAATGTAATATTGAGCCTGCTAATCATTCTGTAATTGAGGACTCAACCAGTACATGTTATAATTTGTTAATGTCAGGGTTTCTCCTAAATTGCCAAAATACCTGTGATGGTAGGAGCGACGTCGATATGACGTCATCGCATGATTTGCTATGATGCATATATTCTTTAAAACATTTTTTTGAATATACATTAAAATAATTATGTTATTATTAAGTATAGTATCAACATATTTATTTTTCTTATATGGTATCGTTTTGTTCTATTTTTAAATTGTTGCTGCTTATTGTACAATATACTTTGTTAAAAAAAAAAATTGTTTTGATATTTTTCCAATCCTTTTAGTCACTTTTCTGTAATAAACACGATTGGCAACAAATCTAGCATCTATTGTTGGTGTTATTGGAGACTGTACTCGTGTTTAGAGACTCTGTTTAGATTCTGTCGCGCCATGTCTGTGACCAAAAGCGAGTTGCATACAGCCTGACGTCACACTTGCTTAGCGCTGCTGGGAGCCTTTCTGTCATTAAAAGAGCGAGTGTCAACTTAAATTGTGAAGATCACTGTCTGCGGGTATATTTCAAATATATTAAAGTTGATTGGCAACATTAAATGGGCCCTAGTGTGTGAATGTGAGTGTGAATGTTGTCTGTCTATCTGTGTTGGCCCTGCGATGAGGTGGCGACTTGTCCAGGGTGTACCCCGCCTTTCGCCCGAATGCAGCTGAGATAGGCTCCAGCACACCCCGCGACCCCGAAAGGGACAAGCGGTAGAAAATGGATGGATGGATAGATGGATGGATAATAAAGTACGTCCACAGCGCCCTCTGCAGTGGACATTTGTATTTTACATAACGGAACAACTTTCTTTCTGACAAAAGAAATAGATGAAAACTGATGTCCACTGCAGATGTCGCTGGTTCTCAGCAGAATATGTCGTAGTACAGTACACAGGAATGCAGAAAAGAGACGAGCACACAAGCGTCACCCACCTCCATCATCAAAGAGCCACCACACATCAATGGTTCCTTTAGGCTGCTTGGTCTTGAACTGAGCACTGGCCTGCACCAGTTTCTCATTCATCTTGGCGACCTGGGGTGGTGGGGGGCCGCACACCGACACTAAGAAAGACAAAAGATCGGAGAGACGGAAATTTGAATGAGAGCTGGGATTGTAAATCGTTGAGCGAATGCGGCGAGGGACTGAGCATCAGCAGCAAGAAATATCCTTTAGATCTGATGTTCCACTGAGGCAGGATGCTGATTAGATACAAACAACCACTTGGCATCATGGCAAAATGCAACACAGAATGTGTGTGTGTGTGTGTGTGTGTGTGTGTGTGTGTGTGTGTGTGTGTGTGTGTGTGTGTGTGTGTGTGTGTGTGTGTGTGTGTGTGTGTGTGTGTGTGTGTGTGCGCACTAGAGACAAAAGCAGCCTTATTGGATTACAAATCTTTAGTTCACTTATATCCTAATGGGAGTCTGGAGAAGTTTCCAAAAAGGACCAAAGTCATTGCTTCCATTTGGCAAATGTTGCTTCAAATCTCCAAGACAGTAGATTTAAAGTACTAAGAGTAAGGATTTATCTGTTAATGCATTATTTCTAAATAGAGTGCATTTGAACATTACCTCGGGTAGTGAGTACTTGCTGTGAGGATTTTCTGGACTTCCTGAACAATCCTTTTGCTTTGCCTCCATTTGGCATGAACTCATTCTCCAGTGCCTGCTGCTCCTTTGCGGATTTGAGCGTTTCCTCTGAAGAAAACAGTCAGGTGTTAACACAACTGCAGTATGTGGTTACTGTGTGTAAGCGCAACACAACATTATCAGCACCATGATCCAATAAAGGAGCTGTATTAAAAAAACTGTTTATTTTGCCTAACAATAGAGTGTAGAAGTGTACTGCATCACACTGAGAGGTTTCTAATATTTGACTCATCTTATAAGAGCACCAAAGTATTAAAAACACATCTCAGAGTGATGCAGTGCACCACCGCAAACCACAATAATGCAATGATAACTTTTTATTTGCAAAGTCATATTTTCTCTCGTACTTTCTTTCATTAGATTGTGCAAGTGTACCTAATTTAAGTCTGGTGAGACTCAAAATATATATTTATCAATGAGGCTCTGTGCAAGACCCCCCTTTGGTGTGGTTCAAGTGCATGACTTTCTGTACCTTTGTGCTGTGTTTGCTAATCTGCTGTTAGTAATTAAAAGAGCACTTCCAAGTTGAAGTTTGCCTCTGACTATTTCCTGTGTGACTTTACCTCTCAAGATGTTTGAGACTTTGTTTGATTTAATCAACTTCATGTAAACAGTATTGGATGCCAAGTGAGCGCCGAGCATCAATAAATATGAATCATGGTTTACAGTTTTTGCAAAACCCAAATTTTCTGGGATTTTTAGTTCAAGGTTTTCTTAAGCTGTAAGACATAATCATCAGAAATACTGTATATCAAAAGAATACTTGAAATATCTTCAGTTGCATGTTAAGAGCCTATTTCATATATTAGTTTCACCTTGTAACTATACTTGCTGGAATATAAACCAACCTTTGCACAATATTGCACCTGTATAGTAATTAATAATATAGTCTATAACATTCGTTATAAGGTATAGTAATGTATAACATAGTCCTTAACATTAGTTATATGGTATAGTCATTTATAACAGTCTATAACATTAGTTATAAAATATAGTAATTTATAACATGGTCTATAACATTAATTATATAGTATAGTAATGTATAACATAGTCTATTACGTTAGTTTTACAGTACAATAATTTATAAAATAGTCTATAAATTTAGGTTTAGAAATGTATACAGTACAGTACAGTAAAGTAATCTATAATACAGTCTATGGCAGACTGTTACAAATTACTGTTGTGTACTTTAATATATTTCTACAACTAATGTTATGCTACAAATTACTATACTGTATAAGTCTGTTATAGACTTATATATTACAAGGGTATATAGTGTATGTATTACAATACTGTACTATACTATACTTCTAATGGTATAGACCAGAGGTCCCCAAACTTTTTGACTCGGGGTGTCACGACTGGGTTCTTGGGTTTTGTTTCTCCAGAAGGCAACGGAAAGTTGGCGCGAGCCAGACGTCAGTTTGAATACATTATTTATTATTTTTTTTAACACTAATAAACTACAAACAAAAAGGGAGCAAACAAATGGCGCGCACAAAGGCGGAAATACAAACTTGACTAAGAAACAAAAGACATGCACATGGGCACAAAAACTATGAACAATAAAACAAAAACACTAACTGTGGCATAAATGAACAAAACTTACTTGGTAAAGAACTGTGACACGACATGAAGCAGAGTGACAAAATAGTGTGAGGACGCCAGGACGAACAACAGAAACAGACAGATTTAAATAGTGACGTGATCAGTGAAAACAGGTGCGTGACTCGAAACGTGAAGCAGGTGCGTGACAAGACAGGTGAAAACTAATGGGTGACCATGGAAACCAAACCAAACAAGGAAGTGCAACCAGGAACTAAAAAGAGTCCAAAAAACAAACACATGGCCAAAACAAAAACATGAACAGACATGACGCATGACCAAAACAAAAACATGAACAGACATGACAGAAAGAGCGCGCACTTGCCGCTGATGATGTCACGTTATCGATGGGAAAATGCATTTTTAGACAATATGATTTGCTTGAGCGGCTAGGAGACACCGAGAGTAACAAGCAGTAGAAAATGAATTAGAAAGGACAGATTCAAAAAAAAAAAAAAAAAAGAAATTATATATATATATTTTTTTTTTTTAAACTTGGGACTTCCCGCGGGCCGGATTTTGGGGACCCCTGGAATAGTACATTACAGTAATTTATAATAATGTATTGCATTAATTATAGAAGTATAGTTTAGTACATTATAATAATCTATAATGTAGCCTATACAGCATAGTGCAGTATGATGTGTAGTATAGTAAAGTGACAGTAAAATGTGCTATGTAATGTGTAATTTGTGTTGTTTTAACATACATTAAATTCAGTCTATGTTGTTTCCAATTAACTAATGTTTAGCATTGATTTGCCATTCAATAATTGCACTTTTGTGTTGGATAAAATGTGACATATACTTGTACATTGTACCAAATGAAGTACATATTTTGGGAAAAAAGAATGTGAGTTACTGACCTTCTGCCTCGACAATATGCGAAACATCAAGTCCCTGGTTCATCCTTAAAATCAATGTTCCATATTCAAAGTCAAAGGCATCACTGTTAAAAACAAAAACAGACTTCAGTTCACTACTAGTATTCCAAATTTGTTTACCAAGCGCAGTGTGTGTTGGATGTGTGAGTACATTGATGTATATGACTTACTGCAGCACTCCCACGTAACTCTGGACTGCTTCCGCTCCTGAAATCTTCCAGTTTGTTTTGAATCCCACCATTAGTGTATTGGGTTTCATGCGGCCAAGACCAGAGGCCTGCCAGCACAAACGTAACAGTTAGGACCTGCTCTATGCGGATATTAAAATGTACAAATTTGATTGCGCACGCAAAGCTGATCTACAACGCTCGTGCACAGAGGATAGCATCTCTTAAAGGGGACCTATTATGCAAAACCAACTTTTCTTATCGGTTGGTACCTGTTTTTGTGTATTTGGGATCTGCATAAGTCCCGAAAATTTGAAATCAAACCATGGAGGCAAAAAGCCTGAAATAAATCATATGGTGGAGCAGTACACTATAAGCTTTTGGCTTCTTACTTTGCTACTTCTCCTGCTGCAACACATTCTTTGTTTGTTTGTTTTTTGTTTTTTTAATCATTCTTTGATATTCCAGATAACCATTTGTGCTTTTAGTTTGAATTGAGCTTGCCGGACAATATTTTTGATATTGTTTGAAATAAAATCAATGAAATGAAAAAAACTAAACAAAAACATGTCCACTGTATTAAAAACATTCAATCTCATGATTGTAATTTCAAATATGAAATCATGATAGCTTTAAAGAAAACTAATGTAGTTTTTAATTACACAAGGTGTCATCCAGCAGAGTGTTAATCAATGATAGCCTTTCAGCTGCCGCATTGTTTGAAGTCAGGCATCCTGACAATGAAACAAGGTCTTATCTGGAATGTGATAGTGGAAGCCATAATGCTGTTTTCCTGCTTCTCATTAACTCCGTCCTCACTCAGCCACACCATTAAGATGGCTCTGGGAGCACAGCAATAGATACTCAGTGTATTTCCGAGGGACAACATTGGTCAATAAAACAGTTTCATTGGCTGTCCCTCTTTCTTCAGTTATACATTAATGATTTTTTCTGGGTTAGTTGGTTTGTTTTTTCTTTTATTCTAGTCCTGTGATTACACTGACCTGCAGCAGGGTCTCAACACCTTCCCTGTAGCTCTCACAGACCACGGCGGTGTAGAATGCTTTACGTTTCGTCTTCCTCAACCACTGCTGGTTCTTCTCCATACCAGCGTTCATTTCCGGTAGGGCCTCAGATCTTGGCCCCTGGACAGATGAAGAACTTTGCTGATTATGCACAAATCTTCATACTTTCCAACAGTAGGAATTCAATTTGACTTTACCACGATCACTTCACAGGTGAGGCAAAGTCCATAGTTCTTAGAGAAGCAGTGAGCCAGGTCTAGCAAAGCTGGTCTGGACCGAGCAGCCCCTGTCAGTGTCAGGATCTGAGGTCTAAAGGATGAAATGAAGGGATGAAACATGACAAGATTTGGCCAATGACGACAGAGAAAAGATTTCTGACACAACACATAATGAAACAATCATAATTATTATAAGACAAGAATTTCTTCAGAATATACAGAAAAAAATCAAAACTGATGAATGTAAATCTGTAGTTTAAAATCATGCTTGACCTGAAGTTCTTGACATGATCGTCTGTTCCCGACAGAGACAGAGCATTGCTGACCGCACTGACGAATGTCACCGCCTGAGTGGATGAACCCCAGTTCACGTCTGCAGAGAACACAAGTGGTCAGCACCAAAATACCAGTCAAAGGTTGAAAAGTAAGGTCACCGTCCACACAAAGAGCTCACCTGGCTTCTTGACAGTGACGTAAAGGTAGAGCAGTATTTCGAGAGCGTAAGTGATGAGAGCAGCCCACCAGTTGATGACAAACATCACAGCGCAGCACAGCAAAGCCCCAAGCAGGGACAACCACATGTTGTAATATTTGTATGCTGGTCGCCAACCTGGTGTGAAATAACATGACAGGGCTGTAAGGTAAGACTGAAAATAATAATCAGCGATAAATTTATTAAATACCACTAGACAGTCACAACAGTTGGTAGATCTGCGCAGGAGCCTCGATAATATGTACAGTCGTCCCTCGCCCCATCGCACTTCAAATATTGTGGCTTCACATCACTGATTTGTATTTGTATTCTTTTAAGGCATATTGTACAATCTTATGATCATAGATTAAGCATGTTCAAACATAAAAATAGTTAAATGAACTAAAAATAGTATTATTGGCCTCGAGATAGCCTGTTTAGTATCGGAGCCACTGATGGGCTTATCCTCAAAAAGCAATACTATATTGTATTAAAAGAGTGAAAATGTGTTACTTCATGGCTAGAGGGCTCCCATAATGTTGAAAAACATATTTAGGAGGTTGTAATCAGGTTTTTATATCAAAAAATATTTTGTTTATGATTAATGACTCCAACTTTGCAAACAACTAATTCCTACCGGTCATGTCACCATTCAATTAAAAGCAATCAACAAGGGATGACTGTAATATCAAACAATTAAAAAATGAAGAACATGGTTGACCTAATTGTGCACATCACATTTAGCTAAATACAATTGAAATATCATTGATGCAGTTTCATGTTGAGTTTTGTAAATGTACTTAAAATCTATTATTTTCTGTCATGCCCTTTCTAGGGAACATCATTTTGTTCACGAGACACCTTAATAGAAATTTGATTGAGAACCTGATAATTACTACTGAATAATTTGCTGGCACCAGCATTCTGCATATATTTACCTAATTATCAAAATAGAATATTAATTCAACAACCATTTCAAGGTTCAGGTTACTCACAGTCCCCTGTCATCTCACTCAGTACGTTTCAATGTACTAAATTAGTCAGACTTCTAAAATACTTTCTTTTTTTTGTATTTTTACACCTTTGTGTGAAGTCCAAATGTTCATGCACTTTCTCTAATGAGACTATTGGACATACGCCGTGTGCCTCCCATACACTGGGGGGCGCTTATTTCATTTTAGCGTGGTTATATGATTTCCTTTTCCGGTTGACCTATGAAGTCACACTAGCCATCTGCGGATCCTTGCAACTTGTTTTAAGTGATGTACGCTGTAATATTGACACAGATTACAAACGGCATGTTGATGTTAAATAGCAGACGGCATCAAGAAATGATCTTGGATTGCAGTACAAACATGACACTACTATCAAGAATGTATCAGGGCTGATGCAGGTCCCAAGCAAAGAAAGACCGGCAAAACGGCGAAATAGTTTTTTTCTGAATAATTTTTGTATGACGAATCATGGAAACAAAACTTTTGAATGTCTCGGCGTTCATTCATAAGGCTCTGTCGATTGATGGAAGGAGTTTTAAATCCGAAGGAAAAGACCGTCCGAGCCACGGTCGATACTGTTGCAGATTTAGTTTGCAATGTTCTGGACCATCTTGCCAGTTGTGCAGATCAGTTGCTAATCCGTTAGGAGTGTACAAATGCAGCGTGAAGAGGTTTGTGTACGCTTTATTATTCGCCTTATACCTACTTCATTATCTTTCATCTCATTCTTATTTTGTTCTGGAATCCGAATTAAGCCGGCATTTTACATTTCCTTAGCTACCTTACCATTTTGCACGCAGTTTTGGATGCCTCTCAACGCTGTGTTATGCAGTTGTTTTTAACAGTGGGCCATTTATGATGTCACAGATTGACAGACGTACTGATGTGAAGTGAAGTGAAGTGAATTATATTTATATAGTGCTTTTCTCTAGTGACTCAAAGTGCTTTACATAGTGAAACCCAATATCTAAGTTACATTTAAACCAGTGTGGGTGGCACTGGGAGCAGGTGGGTAAAGTGTCTTGCCCAAGGACACAACGGCAGTGACTAGGATGGCGGAAGCGGGAATCGAACCTGGAACCCTCAAGTTGCTGGCACGGCCACTCTACCAACCGAGCTATGCCGTCCGTGTGGGCAGTTTTAGTACTGTACATGGTCTCTGCCAGGCCCCTCCCCTCTCCTCTGCTCTATTCTGCTCAGGTGTTAGAGTCGTTGGCCCCCAACCCGACGTTTGCGGGTTTGATCCTCAATCCACCTGTGAAAGTATAGTTGAGTCTGATACTGAACCCCTAGTTTCTCTGATGCTGCGTCATCATCAGGTGAATGTGGTAATAGTGTCAACGCGCTTTGAGTACCTTGATAGTAGAAAAGCGCTAAACAAGTATAATCCATTTGCCATTTACCATTGTGCTGATGCCTGCAGCCTTTAGTGTAGTGTTTTTCAACCGTTTTTGAGCTAAGGTGCATTTTTTTCATTGAAAAAATCCGGAGGCACACCACCAGCAGAAATCATTAAGAAATCAAACTCAGTAGACAATAAAGAGTCGTTGACGCAATTGTTGGATATGAATTTAAACCACAACCAACCATGCATCACTATGCTTATATAAAGCATTTAACAAATTATTACCGCCTAATCTACAACGTTTTTTTTATAAGACGAGTGCAAGCTCATAATTTAAGAGGCTTTGGATATTTCTTATTGCCGAGAGCTCAAACCACTCGTAAACGTTTTTGTGTGTCTGTATGCGGAGTAAAACTATGGAACAAACTGAACTTACAACACAAGCAATGCCAAACTATTAATCGATTTAAACTATTATACAAACATGGGGTCTGGTTCAAATATAGAGATGAGGGTCTTTAATTTGACCTGCTGCTGTACTCTGTCTCAAAGTGTTAACATGTGCTCAATGTTTCCTTACTATTATTGCTATGTTGTCTATTACCATTATTGCTTTGTTGTCTATTACCGTTGTTGGTATATTCATTATTCCTATATTGTTGATACAAATTATTGTTACAGTGTAATAATTATTGTTACCTGTGGTAATGCCACTATGATACAACATCTGTATTATAATCCTTGAACAAAGTAAGAGTGAAACTCATGTGAATAATCTCTGAATGGAGAACTGGGGGTGGGATTAAATAAATTATCTTCTTCCCACTCCCTTTCAGGCAAAACTGGACAATCATGCATTACATACTATACATTACCTTTTGCACTATATTAATTTATATTATTATGTGTTGTCAACTTTGTACTTTTTTATGTCATTGCCTGAAATAAATAAATAAATGAAAAAAAAAAAAAAAAAACTATAGCTCTTGTCTCAAAGTAGGTGTACTGTCACGACCTGTCACATCACGCCGTGACTTATTTGGAGGTTTTTGGTTATGCTCCCGCGCATAGTGTTTTAGTTCTTGTCTTGCACTCCTATTTTGGTGGCTTTTCCTGTTTTTTGGTATTTTCCTGTTGCAGTTTCATGTCTTCCTTTGAGCGATATCCCGCACCTGTTTTGTTTTAGCAATCAAGAATATTGAAGTTGTTGCTATCTTTTTTTGTGTGGACATTGTTGATTGTCATGTCATGTACAGATGTACTTTGTGGACGCCGTCTCTGCTCCACACGCTGTGAGTCTTTGCTGTCGTCCAGCATTCTGTTTTTGTTTACTTTGCAGCCAGTTCAGTTTTAGTTTTGTTTTGCATAGCCACCCCTAAGCTTCAATGCCTTTTGTTTATCTTCGGTTTAGGCATTAGATACCTTTTTACCTGCACGCTGCCTCCCGCTGTCGCCTGCATATTGTGATCACGACAAACCATCGTCATCTCACACGATGTGTTCCCGACATCTACAAAGCAATTAGCTACCAGCTTCCACCTACTGATATTGAGGAGAATAACATGGTTACTCTGCCAAGCTCTAGACAGCACAGACACTCAACAACGGCACATTATTTGCAGATTGTAATTACTGGTTTGTAAAAAATGTTTTTAACCTAAATAGGTGAAACTACATAATCTCCCACGGCACACCAGACTGTATCTCACGGCACACTAGTGTGCCCCGGCACAGTGGTTGAAAAACACTGCTTTAGTGTTACTCCTTCTCGTTTCATGCTTTCCCGTCTGCTCTGATGTCTATAAAACATGAACTATTAGTCACACGTTGGAATAGCCACTGAACTCAGACAAAAACGACAGCACCATTGCGACATCACTATTTTGTTTGAGGAAAGGTAAGATAAAGAATCACTCTCATCCGATCTTGGCATGTGCACAATAACACTGACGTGTGACATGCAGTGAAATAAATGCTGCTTTTTATTAGCAAGTGCTGTATTGATCCAAGAGTGGGTAGGTCTATTTAATGTTGGGACTGGCAAATCAATATAATGTTTAAGACAGTGTAACAGTGTATATAACAGTGTATATTTTCAAAAGGTAAACTCTGATACGTTTGGAGATGCAGGTGTGGAGAGTTTCATTTGCAATCTGGGAACATGTCCACACAAACCGCTTGTAGACAGACTCAAAAAACAGGTTATATTGTGACCATGGAGCGAAATTTACAGAAAATACATATAATCAAATACATATTACCTCGACCACAAGGAAGTGTTTTAAATGTAGATTAGAATTATCATAGGTCCTCTTTAAGTTATAATAATAGTTATTATTAAAATTCTAATAATTATTTCAATTAATATTAAAATAATGATTTTCAAGCTACTCACCTGGAGACTTTGCGTAGGATGCATGGAAGCAGGAGAAATTGATGAGTGCATAGGATGCCAGGAAGAAATTTGAAATGATGGGAGCGATGGCGTTGAGATCCCCTACATATACACAACAATACTTCCATTAACAATAAAAACCTGGCTATAACAATATTTGACAGTGCTTTAGATTAGACACTAAATGAAAACCGCAACTTGATGGCGGTTGAACAGACCAACGAGAATGAAGGCCACAGAGATGATGAAGGTGAGGATGTAGCCACGGATGGGCTCGTCATTCTTGCCGTACCCTTTGGCAAAGAAGTGGAGGGCCGTGTAGATGTTGTCCTTACACAGAGCCTGAGGGAACACATTGAATCAAAGGCTAAAATGTACAGTAATTGTATCCAAAAAAAAGACCTACAGTGGTACCTCAACTTAAGAGTGTCCCAACTTAAGATTTTTTGGAGATATGCGCTGATTCTCGACTAATTGTTATGCTTTTAAGTTGCAAGCAAAAATATGAATTCACACCATTATTTGGTGTAGCAAATGTCACAGTGAACTCCATAAGATCTGCCCAAAACATCTTACTCAATAGCATTATAGCAAGAGATTGACGTAACTTTGTTTTTACAACTGTAGGAACGAAGAAAGTGAGTGTGAAGGTCAGTGCTAGGAAAAAGTGGATCATAGTCGTTGAATTAAAACAAAATAAATCATCAAAACGTGACAGAGCGTGTCTAGTCAGCATCATACTGAAGCAGTATGAGTCTAACACCAGCCAAGGATGTTAAAATAATATCTTAACAGTGGACATTTATCCATGAAAATATGGAGAAACTGCTCAATGCTTCATTGACGAAATTCTGTACATTTTATTAAATCACTTCATCAAACTACTGTAGTTGTTAGTACTACATTTTATAGTACTGATTTTCAATCATTATTTCTTATCTAAAAGTTAGTTTTTCTTTTTAGGGGAGCCAATCCCCAATTAAAATTATTTAAAATAATTTCAAAGGGAGTTTGAGATACACATGTTTTGAGTTAAGAGCTACGCCACAGAACCAATTAAGCTCGTAAGTTGAGGTGCTACTATATTTTAAAGTTTTTCAAGCTTTACAGTTCTGCATTAGGGAAATGGTTTGGAATGACTGACCTGAAAGACTTTGGGAGCGCTGACAAGAGAAGCCAGAGCAGATGAAAGCGTAGCTGAAAAAGTCCCGGCTATGATGAGAGGACCAAAGCCTGACACCATAGTCATCACCTGATGATCACATTAGCAAAAGTGTGTTTTATCAAAGCATGAAGAATTCTCATAGAGTCAGAGGGGGTTACACTTGATATTAGCCGATTACCTGAAAGTTGTTCATCACGCCAAATTTGCATGTTTCTACCGCACAGGAAGAAAAGTTATAGCCGAGTTCACAGGCTGCCAATGCGGAGCCTACACATGGTGCTTCGGACGTGATCAGGTCAGTTAGGTTTCCAGTAGCGTCACGTACCACGCTGGCAGCTGACCAATCACAGAGAAGTTATGCATTATTGTGCTTGCGTTCTTTGATCGTGTATGTCATAAATCACAGGAGCCAAATCTGGCCCGCTACATAATTTGTGTGGCATGTGAAAAACTGGAAATAATTTCAATCAATAGAATACCTTTCTTACTCAATGTTTTTTTCCATTTTGACAGAAGAAAATACATGTACTGCATGCAATTGCATATCTTCTAAATGTAATTGTATCTAATGATGCAATAAATATTGTATTATCATAAATTAAAAACATTTACTTTTGTTTAAAAAAACAAAAACAACCTAGATATCTGCTTCCTCAGGCTTTCAAAGCTAGTTATCAACCTAATTATCCAAAACCTATAAAAAAAAATAGATTTAACGGTAAAAAAAAATGGTACCGTTTTTCCATTTACAGAAACATACGGTAAAAACAACCACCTCAATTTTACCATAAAGAACGGTGGTAGCTTTTTCCATTTACAGTAATATACCGTAAAAAACAACAACAGCAGATTTTACCATAAAAACTGTGCCAGCGTTTCTCCATTTGCAGTAATTCACCGTAAAAACACCAACCATAGATTTAACCATAAAGATCGGTAGTACCGTTTTTCCTTTTACAGTAATACACGGTAAAAAAAAAAATCCTGGGAACTGAGTCGTAAAATTGTTTGTTTTTTTAACAGTAAAAATATAAATATAATAATCAATTGCATCCATAGTTGTATAATAATATCATGAAGAAAATCCTACATTTACATTAATAAATATTCACTGTTACAAATGACCCTCTGAGGGCAGACATGATGGACACATGAGATGTGGCCCTCAACAAAAAGGGGTTTGACAACCCTGGTACTCACAGACACAAAAGGCCACACCCAGGTAGGTGATAGCAGTGATCACAATAGCCAATAAGGTGCCCTTAGGAATGGCTGCCTGAGGGTCCTGAAAAATAACACAAACCTCTGTAGTCACACCATAACTCTGAAATTCACTGAAGTCCAGTTTGTTTGTGTGGAAAAAGTTACCTTCAAGTCACCGGAAATGTTGGCTCCTGCCAGGATCCCAGTAGCAGCAGGGAAAAATATAGAAAACACTGAGAAGAACGACTCTCCCTTTCTGAAATCTGGCGGAAAATTCTCCATAAAGATGTTTACTGCAAAAAACAAAATGTATTCAATGGTGCACTCTGAATTTACCTGATATGTGCTTATTATGTAAATGTGTATTTGTGTGGAGAGATCCCGCTTATATTCTTACAGTCGTAATTAAATATTCCCTTGGATTTCTTCTCTGCCGTTGGTGGAATGAAGGTGCCCACAAATACATTCACAATAGCTGCCAACAGGATGACGAGAAGCACTATCTGGGCCTGTGGGTGACAATTGTTTAATGTATCGTATTAAAATTCCCTCTGTATTTTTGAGGATTTGTGAATAAAAATGTCACAGTAACACTAACCTTAGCCTCCCATTCCATTCCAGCAACAGATATGCCCAGAAGCAGCACTACTGTGATGCAGCCAACAATTCTAATGTCATTTAATGGATCCACCATGAGCACATTGTTCTCCTGATATGCACACAAGAGAAAAGTAATATGATCCATTAAAATAATTACATACTTGTAGTGAGTAAATAGTCAAATATATGTACATTGAACATGAACCTATTTTGAAATGGCCCACCTTGAGCAAATCCACCACTGTCTCAGCAAATCCCACCACATACATGGCTACTGCCACTGCATTTGCAAATGCAAAAATTAGACCAATGGAACCACCAAACTCTGGTCCCAGGCTGCGAGATATTAGATAGTAGGCCCCTCCTAAAATTACAAATACATCATGGTAAGGGTTAATTCATTCCAATGTAGCTTATTTTATGGGGTGGTTTGAGAGTCCATCAACTTACCTCCCCTGACCACACCATTAGTGCAAATGGCCGACATGGAAAGGCAAGTAATGGTTGTCACCACACAGCTGAGAGCAATAACCACAGTTCCCAAACCTGGAATGTGCACAAATCAAAAACCTTTTCATTTACAGTACAATACCGATATTGGAGTCTTGCGTACTGGCCGATACCGATATTAACCCGATACGATATCAGCCCAATCATAGTCCATACTTTTATTAATTTTTTTAGAGTGGAATGTTAGAAAAAGCTTCATTAAGTCTAAATACTCAAATATAGAACAATGATAGGTATGAAAAACACTAACCTATTTGTTATTAATTAGAATGTACTTAGGTTGTTCTTAAATTGAAGTGAAGTGGTAACTTTTTAGCAACACCTATTGGTCACAATAATTAATCATTAATTAATAATTGGCGCATGACTCTTGTGACTTTCTAATAAGCTTTTTAAATGTACTGTATATGTAAGAAATATGCAACTTTAATCATTTGATATTTATTGAGGAATGTCGTGTTTTGGACTGTGATATTGTTCAATTAACCACAGTTATTATGTATGTCAAGCTTGTGTGTTGTGTACTATAGCTGCTAGCTATGCATACCATGTTTGCCTTTTCTAAATTACTTTAATAAAATACAAGAAAATACCAACCTGGTGTGCTTATTGGAAGACATTTAGATGTTAACTGGCAAGCTTTTCACCTTACCTCCCTGCACGAGTAAACACGCTGCAGGACTGCTTGTATCTGAGTTTATGTCAGAGATTTTAGATGCAAGCCGAAATCCTCCAATACTTGTTTTTTTTGCTGATATCGGACGGACATCCGATATCAATATCACCCCTACATCATGGTCAGTTATTAAGCAGTTTGTGAAATGAAAGCCCCCATCCAGAATGCAGCATAAGTGCTTAAACAATAAACTATACTTAAACTTTCCGGTCGAGGCAGATGGCCACCCCTCACTAAATCTCTGATCTGCATACTGCATTTGTAAAGAGATGTTTTCTATTGTGACTTGATGCTATGTAAGTAAAATGTATTTAACTTGACTCTGTCAAAAATGTTTCATGTTGCTGTTTTCACCCTAATATTTTCTTAACAAACCTCTAAGGCCATCAAAGAACAGGTATATAGCAGTGGCGTGCAGTCACTAGAGGCAGGGGAGGCACGGCCTCACCTGCCATCATGGAAAGAAAAAAAAAAGTAAAAAGAAAAAAAATTAATTAAATTGTTATATGTATCCAGTGATTATACTAAAGTTCTTTTCCATTTAACTCCACCAGTTTTAGATTATTTTTATTTTTATTTTCACATTTGCCGTTCAAATACTGAGAAGAGACGGTGCGGTGATCAGCAGCCAGTTGAGGTACGTCACTGCGTTGTGCCTCAACATGGATTGTGCGCAATGACTCGGCTAACTGCTGGCCTGCTGTGCAGTGAGACCGTATTGCTATATGAATTATATGATACATTTCCATAGTTTAGTTAGCTGAGGTATATAATGTACAGTGTATTTTGTCAACAACTGTATGTGTGTAACGTATTTCTTGTGCTGAGCGATCATAAAACTGCTGCGAAGACGCACTGTGAGAGGCTCGTCTCATAACCCCGCCTCCTGGTGCCAAGCATCTCCGCCACAGAATGCACCGCCCGACGGGAGCGCCGCGGCCACACCAACCAAAGCCCACACCCAAACCCTCCACGTGCAAGACCGAATCCACCCAAAAAAAGTCACTTAACAAGAAGCCAAAAAGTGCAAAAACAACAATGCTCTCGCTGGAGGAGCCGCGAACGACCGCAGGGACACAACATTAGGTACACCTGCAGACTGCAGCGCGGATGTCATATTTCATTCATTCACAACTGTTCCCACACTTATAAGTAAAGGTAAGACCATAATAATGTTTTTTTTATTAAATGTGCTTTTTTGTGTGCTACAGTTTGTAAGTGTAAACTAGTTAAGTTAAAGTACCAATGATTGTCTCACACACACTAGGTGTGGTGAAATTTGTCCTCTGCATTTGACCCATCCCCTTGTTCACCCCCTGGGAGGTGAGGGGAGCAGTGGGAAGCAGCGGCGCCGTGCTTGGGAATAATTTTTGGTGATTTAACCCCCAATTCCAACCCTTGATGCTGAGTGCCAAGCAGGGAAGAATGCTGGTATGAGCTTTTAAACATAACCCGTTAACTGCTGCCAATCAAATGGTGAATAAGATACTCTTTAGGGTTCATAAGTTTGTAAATCTGACTGTGATGAAGTCAGTGCCTCACCTGACATGAACCTCACCGCACGCCACTGGTATATAGTAGTACATAGTACAGGGGGGCTGAATACTTTTGCACACCTCCGTTTTCAGTTTTTTATTTGTAAAACAAAACCTTTAAAAATGTCTGCCGCTTTGTGTTGGTTTTTTCATAAAATTCCAATATTCTTGTGGTTGTAACTACAATGTTGTAATGACAAAATGTGGAAAAGTTCAAGGGGTAAGAATACTTTTTCAACACTGACTTACCCCAGCCAGCCTGTCCAAACACCCAGGACAGGCGGATGAACAGCATGACACCCCAAATGTTCAGCATACATCTCACCTGTGGACGACAAATTATTATTATCGTAAAATTATGGATAGAGGTAATAAAAAGAGGTGTGTTAGTCTATTACAGATGTGGTTAACTGTTCCGAAACCTGCTTTGATAAAGCAAAGGGAGCCTGTCATGAGGCAGCATAACTTACCAAGACTCCCCTTATCCAGCCAAACTTGACTGCTCCACCTTTGCTATCAAGGGGAACAGCCAACTCCACATCATCAGAGGGGGTGCCATCGCTTCCCTCGCCATCGTCCTCCACAGTGTCTGGCACAGAGATGGCTCCATTCTGTTTGTGAAAATATCAGGGAAGCGTAACGTGCATTTTTACCTTAAAAGAGTTCACTAGAATTTGCATGTTTTCATCAGGATGAAGATTAATAAATCATTTGTCAATCCATTAAGCAACTCTGTCTGCCCTTGAAGAGGAAAAAAGAAACCTAATTTTAACATTCTATGAAGATAAATATAGACAGTTAAATGTCTCTCCAACATCTTATTTAGTCTGACCTCACTGATGCATTTTATTTCCAAGTTGTCATACAGGCTGCGTCATCTTTTTTCTGCTAAATTGCCCGAGTGTGTAATTTGAATGTTGAACACTTCAGATCTCTTTGTCCAGGTCATTCATCATTCCAGGGTTTATTTACAAATATTTTTGTGTAATTTTGTTGATGGATGAGTTTCTACATACGTTTCCACTATATTGTATTTTAAAAACTGACAGTCATGAGAAATGCCTCAGAAAAATCCAGAAAGTTTAATCTAGTGCAGCCTATAACTCAAATGACCTACTACCCCCATCTATTTTGTAACACAAGGTGTTATAAAGGTCCAATAAAAAAGCAATAAAGGTCTAAAGTGTGTCAAATACTTAGATGCAGGAAAAACTTTAAGAGGCTTGTTTTATTTGCACAACTCGGGAGATAATACATGAACTGTGGACACTGAATGCAATTACAACCGAATGATGAAGGAGTTGTAAACATTTAATTTCATTTGTGTTTGGGCAGTAAATCATGTCAATTAAGAAGTAAGGGACCAAAAGTAAGAGGAAAAACAAGGTGAAACACAAATAGATTTTTATGTCAGCTTTGTACTCACCTTTTGAAAGACATCATGCAGCTCCTGCAGTGATGGCCGCACAGCCCGATGGCCACTCACACTGCCTGCATTACGATAGAAGTCGATGTTGGGCACGCGGTCCAAAGTGTCGTGACCGAAGGCGCTGACCACCGAGGGCCGGATGGTCCTGCTATCTTCATTGACCTCGTAGACTGGAGGCTCATCCAGAGTCGGATCATAAGCAGCATTAACATGCTCCCCTCCGTTAGACTGGATCTTTTCCATCAGGAATACCAAAGGAGCTTCTCGGATTTAAAGAGTCAAGGGTAAAACACCTGTGTGGATCTGACGTCTTCAGGCATCCAAGAAGGTTTTTGAAGAACCGAGCACGGCAACAAGTGGCTTATCGACATATAGACGCAATAGTTCAACTTTTTTGTAGAGCTTCTTCTTGTGCACATTACTAGTTGCCTCTGGTGGCTCACCTTTATATCCTGTATCCCAGGGTCATACACAAGCTGCTTCAGCTATTGGCTTACTTTTAGGATCAACCCTCAAAAAAACCGAACAAGGGGTGTCAAATATGTCCTTGCTCCATCCGAGGGGACACAAAGGCGTTGCTTAAAGATTAACTAAGTCATAAACGCCAAATGAGAGATAAAGGAGCTCATTGCCTGAGCTCTGGGGAATTGATTACTAATATTGTTTGAAGTGCAGGGTAACAGCACATGTTGTTCACTGGTGGCACTTTATGGAGCTATGGGTAATTTCCTTTGGATGAATGATTGAAACATATCTGCATGGAAGTTCCCAATGAGGAAGCTCACATAACTTAACCGCCTAAAGATGCCTTTACGTGTATGTTTCCATAGATCTGCAAAGTAACATATGCTAAAAGTTACTTTAATGCTGAGTCTGTTAAAGCTATATAGTTTGTGAAAAAAATGCTGTTTGTCCCATTACTTTCTGCAGGAAAGTCTTGGAGAGG
Organism: Entelurus aequoreus; assembly: GCF_033978785.1. Taxonomy (NCBI): domain Eukaryota; kingdom Metazoa; phylum Chordata; class Actinopteri; order Syngnathiformes; family Syngnathidae; genus Entelurus; species Entelurus aequoreus. Next base: position 54,855,464 of record NC_084732.1, read on the forward strand.
AATTTGGAGGATTGACTTGAAGTGAAGAAATGGCCATAAAATGAGAGTTAATGTGAGACCATGAATTACAGGAACATGCCCGGGGCACTTCTCTATAGCCACATGACTCCTGAACTACCTTTAAAAGACTTTCAAAGGTAAACTTCCTTATTACTGATACACACTGTGATTTATTCACACAATGACAGACAGGCTAATGACTTAAAATCTGACCTTGGGCTTGCTTAATGTTGCTGAAAAAAGTACTGATCAGAAGGAAGCAATCCCTAATTTAACACTTACCAGAATCCAAACAGTGCAGTTGGAGATTGTGACAGTTGTCTTTAGGAATTGTACTGAATGAGTCATGCTGAGGTGTGAAACCTTTCCACAGTGGCATCTTGGTTTACACTTCTTATCTTTGTATTGTGTCAAATAGAAGCACATAGCTTTGACTGGTGCTGAGACACTTGAGTCGTCATTGTCAGACTTATGCTTTGATTGCATTGAAAACAAACACTGCAGTCTATTTATTTGGAGATACAGTATCTGGTCATTGCTGCTGCCTTCAGTCCGGACATAAACATCCCTCATATTGGCAGCACTATTCCACTTTTGTCTGACTCAATTTAAAGTCTGCAGATCACCTCAAATAAGTGCACGGCCCATTCAGTCCTTAGCAGTGGGTGCAGGCGCTCCAAATTGTACAGACAGCGAGAGTGCAGGTGGGAAATCTTCGTTATATTGTCCGAAGGGCTCAGGAGACTGCAGCACTTTCTAAGAAGTGCCTCTTCATACTGCAATGTGAACAAGTACAAAAGCACACATTGCAGCAAAAAATAAATCCATATTCTTCATGTAACATGGATGCATTGAGTAAAAAGAACCCTAAAGTAACTTCTTCCGATGGAGGTTAAGCCACACCTTATTCTTTAGGTCCTTTGGGATCTTTTGTAACAGGAAGACATCAAAGTGTCAGGGTCAATGGTAATCTCAGCACATCACTTACAATCTCTACAGGAGCCCCACAAGGATGGGTCGTCTCTCCAGTACTGTACACATTGTACACCAATGATTGCAGAAGCATCAGTCCTGGAATCACCTACATCAAATATTCAGGTGACAGTTATTATGTACACTATTAACAGTCTAACAGTGAGGGACACTTAACAAGCAGAAATAGACTCATTTGCTGATTGGTGCTTACACAACTGCCTAGACCTCAATAAACCCACAACAAAATAACTGGTTATTGATTTTAAGAAGAAACAACACACCATTGACACACTCTACATCAACAAAGATGCAATAGATCAAGTCAAATCATACAAATAAACACCTTGGAACACAATTGATGATAAACTCACAGCAAGTAAACAATGACAACATTTTTAATAAATCTTAGAAAACTCTGCAAACTTCAGATTGATCAGTCAGTTTTGTGTGCCTTCTACAGATGCTTCATTGAGTCAGACACTACTTAACACTTGAAGTTCCAAACCGTGGAATAGGACTGGTTGTTAGCTCCCTCTGATCACGGCGCCGCTAAAAAGTGTTTGTCAGTGTTAGCGCTTATGATAACAATATCACAAATTCTTGGTTTATATTTAAGACACGAAATGTAAATGGTGTATTTTTGGTGCTTTTTGGATTTTTCTTTAGAGAGTGATCAATGGGCGGAATAGAGGACCTCCCACTGACTCTGTTGTAGCAGACTTGTATTTACGTTTATTTACGAGTTGGAATGCATTAAAAAAATATATCATTCGTCTTGTCTGTCATAATGATTGTGAACAATAGGCAAAATTCCCCAAAAAAGTGCAGGCGTAATTCACTTTGCACACGTTAAGTAGATCAGCTTTGCGTGTGCTATTTAGTTAGCATGTGTTTTGGTACAAGGAGCAGACATGCAAGCCTTTTCTTTTCTTTTTTTAAACTGTATTTATAACAAACATGGCATTTTTATTAGAATAGCAAGCGTTTGTGGGTGTTTTTTGTCAGATGCAAAAATATTGTTTTATTGCTTGGAATAAATTAAATTAATGAATGAATTAATTAAATGAACCTGTCTGCCAATATGGAGGATTATATACTGTATCCAAGATTAAATACTTCTCTAAACTAGACTTTAAGACAAAATGAATGTGATCATACAAAGTAGGTTTTCATGGAGGATAGCTATTGCTGCTTCAGATACAAATACAGAAAGGTAAGATACACTCACAATACTTGATTTATTTTGTTAAAAGCAAATGGGACCAACAATTATTTAATAAGAACTGTATCAAATACTTTATGGACCCCTTTATCATATCATAATATCATTATGATAACGTTTTTATGAAAGCGAATAGCTCCCTTCTTTTTCCTGTTACTCTAATGTGCAACCTAAATCAACAATGATTAGAGCTGCATATATGAATTTAAGTAATAAAAAGAAGAAGAAGAAACTCCAAAAGTATCTATGCCTCACCTGGTATATAGTTCACCTCCCGTCACTGCCTCCAATGTATTGGTTGTAATCACTGCACTATATACTGTATTTTTACTCCTGGTTTTATTAAACTATTTTTCATAGGTTTTTCTGTGGCAAGTGTGCATGGCTTCCTGATTTTATTATCACCATACTTTAATACTGAACTAATGCTACTTGTTACTGCAAAATGTATTAGTTTAGTTTGGATTATTCGTGACACATGCAGAAAAGGTGCAATTTTTGAAGCAACATTTTGTCAGGCAAAGGGTATTAATTCACTGTCACTGAATGGATGTATACTTGATTACCTCGCACAAGAAACTGTTGTCATTCATTGGCAGTCTGGCCTTCCCGGCCAACCTTTACTTTCCACAATTTTCTTCGATGCCATGGAAATGCTTCCTGCAATTTTGGCAAATGGAGCGTCCCCATGTCGTACAACAGGGCATGTTTACACAGCAAAAGCTCTTCAATTAAAAAAAATGTCTAATGAGGAAGCGCAGTGTCGCTTAGTGGCAGCTTCAAACTGGTGACCAGCATGGTGGCCTGTCGTCACGTGAGGGGCTTTTGACCAATTATTTTGGAGATTGTCTGAAACCCATTTGGCCATACTCTTTCTATACGCTGATTGTAGTGTAATAGCTGCTCAGTTAGTTTACATTTGCTGGCTTTCATGTGACCTAACATCACGTGCTGTCGCCTCGGACTCAAGCAATTGAAGAGCAAACAAGTGAAAATGTCACATGCATGCGCTGTTCTCGCCTGTGAAAATACTTTCATTCGGCATGTTTTGAGTTTGAGTCTAAACAAGATTAAGATTGCAGTGACCACTTAGTCAATGATCTTGCGGATTTGAAATTAAACTGTAAAAACCTGTTTGATTTATTTATTTGTCTTATACTCCATATACAGTCTAATCTCGAATCAATCTTCCCCATTGAAATTAATTTTGATTTCATGATTTTCTTCTGGGCCCCCAAAAACACCACCATTTGAACATAAATTATGCTTTTGAATAAGAAAAACTAACATCTACTGTAAAAAAATGAATATACTGTCAAAATCAATACAAAATAATGTCCTACAAACAACTACAGTAGCTTTATAACGTGGCATAAAAATAATGTACAGCATTTACTTTGGAGAGTAGACTTTTGATAAATCCGCCAAGCTGCTACCCCATCAAACACATCAACAGCTTCTCCAAATTTTCTGGATAAATGCCCTCCGTTTAAAAAGAAAATTTGGCTGGCGTTATTGTGGCCTTCTACTCAGTTGCGGCTGTTGGTCTTTCAAGGAGGGGAAGCTGATTTTCGGCCACCTGTGAATGCTTTGGGACGGTGAGGGCCCCACCGCAGCACACGCTTCTCGTTGGGGACAATGACTGCCGAGTGACAGAAGTCAGAATCTCCAAACCCGAGTGCAGTCTCAAATAAAACCAGAATAGATGCTAGATTTGCCGCTCGTCGTTTTTAACAAAGACACTTTCACTAAGAATTGGAAAAGTCCTCCAAAAGTACTTTGACAAATTAATTGGTGGTTTAAATTTCATTTTCCCTGATTTGCTCATTTTTCTGTCAATTAAAAAGGGATTCAGCCTCAGATAGCTCAGTTAACCTGGAAGCGATGTTTTTTGCTTGTTTATCCAATCAGGATCTTACTTTAACATTTAACATTGGGAATGGGACACGAGGCGGCGTGGCGTGGTTGGGAGAGCGGCCGTGCCTGCAACCTGAGGGTTCCTGGTTCGGTCCCCACCTTCTACCAACCTCGTCACCTCCGTGGTGTCCTTGAGCAAGACACTTCACCCTTGCTCTTGATGGGTCATGCTTAGGGCCTTGCATGGCAGCTCCCGCCATCAGTGTGTGAATGTGTGTGTGAATGGGTGAATGTGGTAATAGTGTCAAAGCGCTTTGAGTACCTTGAAGGTACCTTGAATGGGTTATACAAGTATAACCCATTTACCATTTACACAGGCAAAAGGCTAACAAGTTATATGGAGTGCAGTCGCTATTTTGCTCATTTAAGAGACACAATCCAATGCAATAGTAGATTACTTTTGCGTGCGCTATCAAGTTTGCACATGTTTCAGTAAACTCCAACCTTTAGTAAATCAGGCCTTTAGTTCCTACAATTTATGACAACAGTAGAGACAATGAAGTGGTAAATCCAATAACTGTAAATTGATCATTTGCCGGAGGAGGAGGGTTGTATCGCTCTAAAGGAAACATTTTTAAAAATTGTATTGATTTATATAGGGCAGCACGTTGGAAGAGGGGTTAGTGCGTCTGCCTCACAATACGAATGTCCTGGGTTCGATCCTGCGCTCGGGATCTTTCTGTGTGGAGTTTGCATGTTCTCCCCGTGACTGTGTGGGTTCCCTCCGGGTACTCCGGCTTCCTCCCACCTCCAAAGACATGCACCTGGGGATAGGTTGATTGGCACCACTAAATTGGCCCTAGTGTGTGAATGTGAGTGTGAATGTTGTCTGTCTATCTGTGTTGGCCCTGTGATGAGGTGGCGACTTGTCCAGGGAGTACCCCGCCTTCCGCCCGATTGCAGCTGAAATAGGCTCCAGCACCCCCCGCGACCCTGAAAGGGATAAGCGGTAGAAAATGGATGGATGAAGGATATTGATTTATATGGGATTCATGTTAGTAGGCCCTAAAACAAATGGCCAGTGTGTGATCTCTCACCAAAAATAGATTTCAGATAAGAATGTCTGAGTGAGAGAAAGCTAATAAACAAACCATTAAGATGCTTTAATTTTAAGCCTTGGTTCTAAAGTTTCTTTGTCTTCTTCTTTTTCGCTTTCTTCTCTATTCGGGGCAGATTCAGGCTCGTTCATGTATGGTTGAATGCTAAAATTCTGCTGTTGCCATTACTTATACAAATTAGCTTATAATTCTAATTTAGTGATAAGCATACTCAAGAAAAGCATACTCATAAAAGTGCAGAAATTGCTAATGGGGCTGAGACGCAGTCTTGGTCAGCTGGAGGGAGCGAGGTGTCGAGTGGTTCATGTGTATCTAAAAAGACAGCCTCCAAAACAACTCATTTTCAAGAAAAAGTCAGAAAGGGGTTGTTGATGGATCAGTAAAGCAAAAGTAATGTGACATTTTGACCACCATTACAAGTTACACAAGGAAGTGTGTTATAGGGGAACTGCACTTTTTTGGAATAGTGCCTATTGTTCACAATCATTATGAGAGACAAGAACACACACGTCTTTTTTTTTAGTATTTTAAAGATGATAAAAACGCTTGCAAGATGTGGCTAATGTGAGTCACAGTTGTAGCCTTCAAAGCCCTGTAAAACAACTTCAAAACCCTCAATCAACATTGTATATACACACTGCAAGTATATGCAGTATATTATGTAGTAACAGACACGTTCATAATGTAATATGTACGATATTTCCCGTATTTTGGTAATTTTATGCACATCCGGTACTAATTCTTCAGCGCATTTATTTCCGTTTCCATAGCAGCGCACTCCCGACTTCCCGCCACAGATGTTTGTTCCTACTTCTGGAAACAAATGCAAGTGTGTTTTCTAATCATGGCAGACTTTGTAATAAACAAATAAATACTCATTTGGACAAATGACGATTCACAACCTTATCTTTTTAAACTAGGCGCTACAGGTGCATCAGAGCCAGAACAAACAGGCTCAGAGACAGCTTCTTTCCCAGAGCTGTCACCATCTTGAACTCTAACTTATAATAAATGATTCACCCCTATACAATATCCTACCCTAATACCGTACTGTGCAATATAACCCTTCGAGTGCAATACATCTGACACTGATTGTTATTATTACTCCGGTACTCTTGTCTTGTGCTGTATATTGTACAGTATTTTGTATTTGTATAGTGTTTTGTATATTGTACAGGATTGCTTATTATTTTTATTGGATAGTAGTCTGTTATTTCAATTCTTAGTTTTTTGTCTTTATTACCTCTTGTGTAATTTATTTTTACCCCATATTTGTTCCCACTACCGCACCTTAAATTGGAGTCCTTAATATCGTTAATAAGTCCATTCTATTCTATTCTTCTATTCTATTCTAAATATACGGAGGATGATCTGCTGCTTATAGAGGCCAGCACAAAGGAGCAGGTGGAAGCCGAGAGAGTGTGACATGGTCATGCTGCAAATCGGGAACTTTTGAGCCAAGCAAGGCCGAATTAATGGAGTGCCCAAATCAACTGGACACATCTCCGGCCAGCTTGACCAAATGGACAACTGGCCATCGAGTAAGCCACTACACTATTGATCATGATAAATGCAGCACTTTACCATACACTACAGTACATACGCTGTTGAGCTAGCTGTGTACAAACAAAACATGAAATGTGGGCCAATACTTTACAAATACTGTAAAATGATTGTTCATGTTTTTCAGTCAGTACAGATTGGTGTCCTATCACATTGTGTTGTGCATTACAAACTCAAACGCGTTTCGTGCTGACGTAGAGGCTAGCTTATCTCTTTCCGTTGTTAGCTTCTACGGCTAATACCATTGCACGCCGATGTGTTAATACTCTAGAAAAAGAGTTCCTCAGTGTTCGCTCTTACAATAACTATGTCCCTACAGCTTGGTTATTATACAGGTTACATAATGTAAATGAAGTATTGTTGACAGTTTTTAAAGTGATTTACAGGTAGAATTGTTTGCTCCCATTAGCTGCAATGCTGGCCATTGAGAATGAGCCGATTCTTATATGTTAGAAAGCAGAAAGAAAAAAAAAACTTTTGCCTTTTTGTCTCTCATAATGATTGTGAACGAAAGTCAAAATTCCCCCCAAAAATGCAGTTCCCCTTTAAATATCGATTAAAATCCTAATACAACCCCTTTAAAACGTACACAGCAATAATTCCCACTGGCTCTGATTATTTGTTTATTTAGTTGAATCAAAAAACAAACACATTTTAAAAATATATATATATTTTCATATTAAACATTTTTGAACACTTCATTTATTAATTTCATGGAATTAAAAATAGTTATTTGAGACCAAGTCTATAAATTTTCCTTTGTAGGTTTCATCTATTATAAGTAATTTATTAAAAAATTTTATAATCATTAATAACACCTATTCATGTCACGGTTGATAATCATTAACCTATTGTATTCAGCTCAAGGGGCCCAGTTATGCTTAGCTTCACTTGATATTTTTTATATTTCTGACACAAGGAGGGGTAAAATTATTTCATCATCTTTGTCAATATTTGCAGGAGCTGCAGAATGATCAATTCCACTGATAAACTTTTTCAGAAACTCCATTTCTTTGCATAAAGCTGCTGAGGTCAGTCAACCATTAAGCTTAAGCAACTTTTTATTGAAGAACAGAAAACATTCAATTTTAAAAATAGATTGAATTCCACTGACTGTAATTGTTGTAAAATTACCACAATTTCGAGTTGAATAACTTTGCTATTAAATGGGTGATTGTACCTTCTGATCTTATCTCAACAAAAAAGGATCGAGCAGTCCGAAGACCACAAGTGATAAAATTTATGATTTATAATCAGTAAAAGCTAAGGTTCATGATTTGTCTGACTTCTTGTAGCTACACTTTGTTCAATGAACATTGAGGTCAACTTTCTGGAACTTCTGTATGTAATGTGATTACAGTTGCGTCCTGAACCCCTCTTAGACTGATTATTCCCAACAGTAACTCGTTGTTGTCCATGGCTCATGCAAATTATAAGATAAATGAAATTAAAGATGAAGGATTTTTTTGTCATTAAGTCTTGTTTGACAGTGTCCTTCATGTTCCCAAACGGTATTTATGTCATATTGCAATGGATTCCGTTAAGTGTTTTGTAAATGGAATTTGTCAGACAGGTGTAAATCTGGATGCTTTATGTGACGATTGTCAGCTCAAATGCATCATGTGCGAGTGCATAATACAGAGTGTGCCAAAAATGCAGAATGGAATATGTTCTGAAAATATTTAGGGAATGTTGCAGTGTTGATCGAGGACATTTCGAGCATTTACATTTATGTGTTTAATAAAGGGCGGCGTTGCTCAGATGGTAGAGCGGCCATCCAGAAATGTAACGATTCCTGGTACGAATCCACTCACACTGGTGTATGTATGTGAATTAATGTTTGGTGGTGGTTGGAAAGGCCAATGGGGCGGCAAATTGGCAACCACGTTTTCGTCAGTCTACCCCAGGGCAGCTGTGGCTACAGATGTAGCTTACCACCATCAAGTGTGTCTGTGAATGAATGAATGAACGATGGGTTTCAGTGTAACATGCTTTGAGCCATTTAATCGTCTCAGGGTGACCGGGGCTGGAGCCTCTCCCAGCTGCATTCGGGCGGAAGGCGGGGTACACCCAAGTGTACTCATCACAGGGCCAACACATTTAGTGTCGCCAATCAGCCTTTGGAGGTGGGAGGAAGCCGGAGTACACTTTTCGCAATACAATAATGTAATTACACCTTGCCACACCGTGTGAGCTGTTCCAACTTCCAAGGATGGCCCCCGTCTGTTTACCCTACTATGTCTTAGCGTTTTTTGAAATGGTTCCAAGTGCACCAAATTACAATTGGAATTACTGTCACTTTTGATGTTCTGTGGATTCTTTTGATTCAGGTATTATCATTGTTGGTGTTATTATTATTATTAATATTATTATTATTATTATTATTATTATTATTATTATTATTATTATTATTATTATTATTATCAATACATATAATTGTAATCACTATACCTAACTGTAATAAAATTAATATTGTATAGTAATGTATGTCTTATTTTCCAGACTGTATAATAGAGTAGAGCCAGGCAGTAAAAACAACATTTAGATGTCAAAATGAGAGTTTGAATCTTAACTCAGCAGCTCAACAGAAATGCCATTACTTTATTTTTGCTCTTGAGCTCCACCCACAAAGGGTATTTTTTTCTAAGTCATTGAGAAAGACTAATTTTAAAACTAACTGTACATACAAGTTAAATAAATATCTTAACTGGCCAAACGAATTAAGAAGAAATTAAACTGTAACATAAGTGAAGTGAATTATATTTATATAGCACTTTTTCTCTAGTGACTCAAAGCGCTTTACATAGTGAAACCCAATATCTAAGTTACATTTAAACCAGTGTGGGTGGTACTGGGAGCAGGTGGGTAAAGTGTCTTGTCCAAAGACACAACGGAAGTGACTAGGATGGCAGAAGCGGGGATCGAACCGGCAACCCTCAAGTTGCTGGCACGGCCACTCTACCAACCGAGCTATAACTGTGAATGCTTGTGATACTGCACCATTTTAACCATTAAACTAGCACATAATCATGTAAGAAATACATTTTCCCTTAGTGACTGTATCAGCAGATGAATTTGAAGTTGTACTTTCAAGGATATTCCCCTCCCCTCGACAGATATATATTAGATAATAAATATTGCTGCCTGTAAAAGTCTACTTGCAAGAGGCCAAGGTGAGACAATGACATTGTCCAAGGCATGCGATGACAATGAAAATGATGACCCGTATAGTGACAGTGCAAATAGTCCTGCTGTCGCTGTCTGGTTCAAAAAAGAAAAGATGGGCTTAAAAATGAATGTGCCAATAAATTCCAGTTTGACAAGAAAAAAGCAAATATTCCCATTATGAGAGACTACTTGTGAGGAGAGAGAGAGAGAGAGAGAGAGAGAGAGAGAGAGAGAGAGAGAGAGAGAGAGAGAGAGAGAGAGAGAGAGAGAGAGAGAGAGAGAGAGAGAGAGAGAGAGAGAGAGAGAGAGAGAGAGAGATCTCATTTCTAAAGGACACATTTTAAGAAATGTTATTGATTTATATGGGATTCAGGTTAGTAGTCCCAAAGGAAATGGCCCGTGTTTGATCTCAAAAATAGATTTCAGATAAGAATGTCCCATAGTTAAGAGTTAAGAGAGATAATGGTACAGGATAGTTGCATTCCTGATGAATGATGTGTCAAAGAGGTGTGCTTGATTGTCTTGAAGACAAATGGCTACACAGCAGGTACAGAGTTATTTTTTAACTACACCAGAATGAATGATGAAGAATTATTCCTTTTGTTTACTTTTTATGTCAGTAGACACATTACCATCAAACAAAAGTGTTCTTTTTGTCTGTTTCATTCTATCGCTTCTCTCTACTCCAATGTTTACTAAAGGTTTGTGTGTATTAAAAGACATGCAAACTTGATAGTACGCAAAGCTGATCTACTAAGCTTTGTGCACACATGTTTAGAATAGAAAGCACAATCCATTTAGGGGCCGATTTACAAGCAAGCCTTAAAATTGCGTGTACTATTAGTGGGTGTGTTGCATGTGCTCTACTAACACTGCGTTTGCAATTGAAAAGTGGTGCAGACCGTCTTATTTAAAAGAGGATTTTTTTGCGTGTACTATACGGGGCATCGCCATGGAGACACTCATTTACTGCACATTCATGTTATCCTGCCTGTACCGTTTTGCTATGTTTTCAAACATGCAAGAGACATTTACTACTTTATATGGCCATTTTAGACGCAGTCTAAAGTGCATCTATATTGAAACCACTTTTTTTTTAACCGCCGAAGGTGCATTCATTGGGGAAAGGCTGCACTTGAAAATGCATACCTGAAGAAGTTGTTTTCATACAAGAAATATTTTAATAAGATATATGTGTAAAAAACAATCGTCATTTAAAAAATACATAAGGACACCAAAACGCATCAATTGAATTTGTTTTAATCAGCTCCGTAAGTCCTTCAGCCGCTATAACATCATAAAATAATGTTGCTGAGTAGACAAAATGTCTAATATATTTTATTTCTGACCGTCCAAATATGTTGAAACATTCATGTAGGACAGAGGATTGCCGTCTGTCCATCGTCTGTCTTTGCAGCGCCAGCAATGATCTTGCAGCCGTGTATGGAACTGTCAGTTTGCACGTCCTTCTGACTTTAAAAAAAATTAATCAATGCAATGAAACATAATAGATTATTATTGTAATTGAAGTTGAACTCAAAGCACCATCGTACAGCAGAGTTGTCACGTGGTGCGTCATTCTCCCCAGGATGCGCTGCAGGGAAAATAAACATTTAATCATGAATGCTCAATATGTATTTGTAGCCTACTTAGTCATTTTGATAGTAGGCTGATATAGTAATATAGACACTTACAGCATGTGTTGCCTTCATTAAAAAGGCTTATATAAATAAGGCTTGTATTTTTTTGCCGCTCTAGACAGATTTGTTTTTTGTTTTTTTTGGTCCAACATTTTTGGTTGCCGACCCCTGGGTTAGACCATAGGAGCTTTGATGACATGAGTGTGGAGTGTCTCCATCGGCACAGCTGGTATTATACACGCAAAAGCCTCATTTAAATGAGCATTTTTAAGTCACTTACTTTTATTGATGACTCTTGTTTTTTTGTTTTTTTCAAGCGGACGCCTCCTTTTTATTTTGCTGCGAGTTCTTTCTTGAAATGAAAAGTGTCAAAAGCAAAAACATTGATGACAGCCTTGAGTCTTGGCCAAAAAACAACATATTTACATTTCTCCATGATTTTTCTCAATATGTCGTCAGTCCCTGCCTTTTCAGCACCAATGGAGAGGGTAGCAGGTAGCACATGAGCAGATGTGGGAGGTAATGCGTTACAATTACTTCAGTAACATTTTTAATAAATTGGATAAAGGAAGAGTAGTTTTAATGCAACATACAGTACTTGTTAATTTTACTTTGTTACAAGGAGTTTCAATCCAATCACTACAGTTATTTCATTATATTAATTTATAATCTATTGATTACTGCTTGCAAAGACATATTCACTTAGCCTGTTAGTGAGACTTCTTCCAGCGGGCACTGTCACATGACTCTGTTTCACCAATCCAACGTAAGCACTAGTGACGTTTGACTCCATTTTACCAATCAAACCGAGCCTGGCAGTCACATGACCTCTCATAGTACACACTGTAAAAAGTGACGTGACGTTAAATGAGGGAATGTCAACGTTTACTTTACAAACTAGGAAAAACAACATTAATATGATGCGTTGTCATCTGTGTCATTAGAAATGGTCACGTTTCAGCCTTCAAGACTTCCAATTCTAACTATAGAGAACAGGTTGTGGTAAGTTGTAGATGTTGTTTTAAGTTTTAACTGCGCATAAAACAACTTTGTAGTTCTCTCTCTCTCTCTCTCTCTCTCTCTCTCTCTCTCTATGTCTCTCTCTCTCACACACACACACACACACACACACACACACACACACACACACACACACACACACACACACACACACACACACACACACACACACACACACACACACACACAAACTAGCCATAGTTTTAGTTCAAGTTCTACAGGTACTGGAAAAAATTGATACACATCAGAATTGCAATTTTTGTATTTATTGCGATTCTGAATTGATAACAGTTTTATTTTATTTTTTTGTAAAGACGTTTTTTAGACCATATCCCCGTTTACATACTGCGTGTTTACGTCATAAGGCAGCTAAAAGAGGAGGTTTTGTAACCTGTATCCTGTTTTGTTATCATTTATATGTCAAATAACATATTGCTAAAATAGGTTTGAATTGAAAATTGTGCTGAACCAAAAATCGATTCTGAATCAAATCGTCACCCAAAATTGGAATCAGATTAAACCCTGAATTTAAAAGTTGATTAATCAGATTTTTTTAAATGATCATTTGACAGCACAACTTTTTAGTTTTACTTGAGTCATGTTACTTGAAAACAAGGCTATTTAACTGGCGGCCCAGGTGCCTAATGCAGCCTATATGGCCTGCGAGTTTAATTAAACAAAACTTGAAAAAGACTAACATTTCTGCAGCAATTTCCTAAAAGATATTTTGCAGTAGGTCTTTAAATACATCAGAGCACTCCTGTTGCGTAGACTTTTTTTTCTTACGTATTTAGTAACACTAAATTGTCCACTGCAGAAGATGCTTGTTCTCAAGAATATACGGAATGAGAAAAATTGTGCGCTCCGCTGGTCCTTAGCTTTCTGGAAACCTGGCCCCCAAAACTATTTATTTGAATAGCCCTGCTCTAAGGTAACACTACTCTTACTTGAGTACAATTTCTTGCTACTCTGCCCACCTCTGCATAGGATAACTAAAGTCAACCACGCAAATTAGAACTCTTCCTAAAGTCAAAGTCCTCAAACGTTATCATTTGAGCCTCAACTTAGCCTTGGTCTGGTTAATGGCAGGGCTATTCAACTAAATTGTTCCGGGAGCCACATTTCCAGAAAGCTAAGGACCGGGGGGCCAGACCTCTTCCTCTAACATTATTCTTAGTTTGAGAACCAACATTTTTTGCAGTGGAAATTTTTTTTTAAGGTGTATTTATTTTGTCAGAATTACACATTTCAGAAAAAACAGCCCTGTGTGTTTTCAGGAAATTGCTGCAAAAATGTTAGATTTGTAAAAAAAAAACAACAAAAAAAACAAAGATCTAAACTGAACTCGGGGGCCGGTTCGGTGTCATTCCTGGGTCAGATTCAGCCCGCTGGCCGCCAATTGAATAGCAATGGTTTATGGAGTCTTGACTACAACATTAGAATGGCATGTATCAGTGTACATTGTAAAAAAAAACCTGCACAATTTACAGTAAAATACAGACAGCTGTGGTTGCCAGGAATTCCCCCTAAAAAAAACCCAGTCACAATTTATTGGGACATTACGATATGTTGATGTTGAATCCGTTAGTTTAACAGTTTTTGCTTATGATAAATTACTATGAATAAAACTGATGTATTGTTCACCTGTTTTCAAAATTTACAAATTTACGATAAATACTGGCAGCTGTTGTTGCCAGGAAATCACCAGAAAACTAATTAGGACCAATTTAGTGTTGCCAATCAGCCCATCCCCAGGTGCATGTCTTTGGAGGTGAGAGGAAGCCGGAGTATCCAGAAAAAACCCACACAGTCACAGGGAGACCATGCAAACTGCACACACAAAGACCCCGAGCCTGAGAATTGAACCAAGGACCTTCTCACTGTGAGGCACGGACGCTAACAACAGACCAACCGTGCTGCCCTGTCACCAATATTGGTATCTGCAAAATGCCTGTGTTTCTGAGACATGTGAGCGGTACATGAGGATTTTAACTTGGAAAGTATTTATACAAGCTTCCACTGGACAACTCACAACATGGCCTTCTGCAACATGTTCCTTCAAGTGTGCTACTAAAAATGAGCTCTAAATGCTTCGTATCTGTTAAATAGCTGCTGGCAACCAGTTCCAACACACTTATAAACACACAGTGTGGTTCATTTCAATGCAGTTTACAATGAAGCACATAGACATAAACCCTCAATGTCTGAAACAACTTTCCACAAAAATACAAGAAAAAATTTCGTTAGTCAAAAGTTAACTAAGCTAAACCACACAATTAAGATATTCTGTAAATTTAAATGTACAACCTGCAAAATCTTTAATTTCGACAGAATAATAAACATTTTATTCTTGGGACATTACAGTTTTTGCAAATGCGTTGTACAAGTTTTCATTATTTTCACAGTAAAGTCATGCGTTTTCTACTTATTCTAACTCTAGTTATCTAGGTTATCTACAGTTTCTTGGTTTGCATGAGTCCACTGCATTTGCTACTGTGAAAAACTATTTTTGCTTTTAAGGTGTTTTACTGTTGCTATTCACCAATTGCTTGCTGTAGTTTTTACGGTCATTTTTTACAGTGTAGCTCAAAGGTGCGCAAAGTATGGTCCTTGTTTAATTTAACCTCTTAAGGCCAAAGCTGTTTGTTTACATGCTTTTTTTATTTCTCTTTGCCATTTGGGCTTATTGGACCCTAATTAGAACAAAAACTAAGAATAATCTTTTGATATGATGTACTTAGTCCATAAGTACACAAACGTGTACTTCATGTGTAGTGACATGCTAATTTTTATTTTTACACTTTTTTTTCCAAATTCCATTGTATGTTATACTCTTCTGACACCACCAGATGGCAGTATAAGTGTCCACATAAGCGGCAATAAGACCCCAATTCAGTAGTGTACACAATTTTGGAAATAAGAGCTAAAAGGTGCTGTCCACGCATGTTGCCACTAAGGCCTTTAGAATTTAATCTGGCCCATTTTGCATATCTTTATACTATTTTACTGTGCAGCCCACAGATCTTTTTTTTTTTTTTTTTAATCTTATTCGAAACATGTACGGCCTCACATTACAAACGATTTATTTTTTCACCTATAAATAATATAATAAACCTAACATGTTTTTCTTTAAATTGCATATATATGACATCAACTTTTACCTAAGTTTTACCTACTGTAAAAAAAGACTGCTCCATCGGTCAGTTTGAAAAATTTAATGTGGCCACTTGAGCCCAAAACCTTCAGGTCCATACTTTAAATGAAGAAATTATATTTATTTACATAATTGAGTCAAATTTCAACAAGAAATCACTACCACTGGCAGAGCAGGCAACAGGTTGGTAGATCTGTCATCATGACACACACATCCACAAGTCTGCAAACATACAGGAGCTCTGATGTTTCTAGATGAAGGCACATAAACCCATTAAAGGTCACAGTAAGGCAGATTCACAGCACTACGGGACATTGTAGAAATTGCAAAGGACAGCTTAAGACTTTGACCAGTCTGCCGTGTGTGACAGATGATCTGTCTAGAACCGTCCTGTGTTCTGCTGTCTGGAGGGTGAGTGGAATCAGGGGTGGCAGAGAAATACGAGGAGAAATATGTTCACACACAGTGCTGTTAAATGTCCATTTTCCATGTGACCTTTTCCAATATGCAGGCAGGAAGTGAAAGTCTAGCAGCAGAAAAAGATAAAGTTTCTCATCCATATTTTGTTCCTTTGGCTCCATTTGGCAATCTTTAGGCAGACATTCTTTATCTCAGATGAATTAAATGGATAGTAAACATGTTTCCTCAGCTCAGACTTTTTGGATCTTGGCAACAAACAGTAAGCCATCATTCAACAGTACAAACTCTGAAAGATGTTCTTGCATCATTAAGAAACAATCATACAAATCACAGTTTGCACGGTAGTCGGCCATTATGTGACTTCTTAATCCAAATACTGGTCTGTACACAGCAGCAGCATGTTGATTTGATTGGTCCACACAATCCATACTCCTCTCACATCAGTACCCTGTAACTAATCTCATACATTCTTGTGCAGAATGGCTCGACGGGTCACTTCATTCACCATTCGTATAGTTCACTTTCGGAAACTTGTCCCTGAGTCTACATTGGAATAATGCAGCTGTACTGCTAACTTCTCTCAAGCACATCCATCTATTGCTGCCAGCATCTGTGTACATTCAACTTCCAGGCAAGGGTTAAAGGGAGCTTCAGCCATTTTCATGTCATTTGATGCTGGAGGAGAATATGACACAGCATTTGCCTCACACTCACTCCCACAACAACACGGACAGACAGTAGAAACCTCTGTAGGGCTAACTAAAGAGCATACGCAAAGAGCTAAATACAGTGCACAGTTTCGATGTCTTAGGTCCGTCACAGACGTGTTTAATAGAGTATCAGGTGTGGGCTTGATGAAGGTGGAAACTTTTCATGGGAATTAACAAGCATCCCCATTTTGGTTAAAATCACCAGATTCTATGCAAACTAAATGTATCCCCTGCACTATGCCTGTCTCTGTCCCATGCACACAGTTTACTGCAGGCCTATTAAGCCTCCCCGCATGCACTGTTCATTCCACAATCACATGCACAGATGATCAGCAAAACCACGACTGTGTAAAGCCAGAATCTACCTATTAAATCCCATGGAAAGTGTCCAACTTTGAATATTAACAAAAATCCAGATAATTTAATGGAGTTTTGCAACTTTAATACAAGTATGCATGGCTGTGGCCTGTGTGTTTGTGTATGTCATCAGTGTTTGAATGCATATGAAAGCCTATTGGAATCTAGTTGAGGACATCTCAGGATGTCTGTGCCCCTGTGTTAAGTCAGAGTATACTCAAATGTCCCTTTTTCCAGCCCTTCGATGCCGTCTGCCCAGTTGGAAGATGGCATGCTGCTGTAGGGGTCCAGTAGGATCCTGAAACACCTCACTATCAGTAGTCCCAGGAAGACTAGTAACATCCCCACGAAGGCAAATGCTGTCTTCTGTTCCAGAGTAAGAGAGTGCGCCATCATGTCGTTTCCGCTCATGGCAGCCAGGGAGTGGTTGTAGTGGACGCTACACATGGTAAATCAACATCTAGGTGCCTCATCTCTCCTTTGACTGGGTCAAACTCTTACCAGTTTGCATTTTACCTAGACAGAGATTATGTGATGGCTTCAGAATGTCACTCATGCAGGGAAAATACATCAAAACAGCTTAATTGAACAGGCAGTGGGAAAATATAAAAGTACGGAGAGCTTAAATGTGAGTAAAAAAGTATTTGTAAGGCATAAGAGCACACCGTGACTCATGAAGGGTTAACATATCTATAAATAGCTCCATTCAGTTATGATCTGAACAGAGTTATGTCTTTGGCACAGTGTTGCAAAGATTCAGAAGTAAACATTGAAAAGGATGGCTAGATGAGGTCACAGTAATGAGGTATCAGTACCTGAAGCACAACCACATTGCTCTGAGCTTAGTTGGAATCACTGCGTGTCGCAGTGCTTATAGGTAAAATTATGCTAAGCAATAACAATGTGAATGATGCATGGCGCTTTTGTATGTCAGTTTCAAGCAAAATGGCTTTCGACCTGTTGCTTGGGGGCAGATGTTTGACACACAGTGTAAATCCATGACACGCAAAACAGGGAATGTTGAAATATGCACTGGTCTGCCAAATCTTTTCTTCATTCATCCTTTAAATAAGTAGCGGGTGGCTGGTGGGGTGGGACAGATTGAGTGAATTGTGAAAACAGACACAACATTGGGAAGTATATGATGAGGACAACACACGTATAGCGAGAAAGCCAGGGTGGGTAAACGAGAGCTCACACTTGCAGGTGTAGGTGTGGATCATAGGGGAGAAAAGCAGGCGTCTCACCGTCATTCTGGTGTTATTCTCACAGACCTGTTGCTACCACACGTTCTGCAGAGCTCTTCCTTCTGAGACACCGTACAGATATGACTCCTTCCAGTGCTGGCATGTTAAAGGCTCCCCAAAACAAAAATCCAAAAATAAAGAGATGGCAATAGAGACGCAGAGCGGGGGAGAGGCAGAGACCAAGCTGGGATGTGTCTCCTCTCAGGGATGCTGCTCCTCATCCTTGTGCTGCCTTACTTGCCTCCTCTTGCTCTTTATCATTCTGTTTCTCGAGCTCTATCCCCCCTTATAGCAACACACACGCTCCTGCTGCATGGCAACCACTTGTTAGTCTCACTCAGCTGATCTGCTGCCTCACTCATTCACAACATTCCTCCCTCAGCAGAACATAGGAGGGCTGCAGTGGCATATAAACCAGCGGTCGTGCCTCTCTTGCCTTTGCATCCTTGCAGCCTCGGTGTGTTTTTGTTTTCCCTCAAACTGACTACGCCAAGAGGAATGTCATTGTTAGTCAGCAGGAGAAAGGCTGCCTCTCATTGTGCACAATATCATCACTTATTAAGCTGTCAATTGAGTAGTTTTACTGTGGTGAAAAGATAGCGTTAACTTGCCGGTTATCTTGCCACAACATGCAACATTGAAGTGGCCATCTGTTATGCTGTTCTGCAGTACAAGTTCATATCAGCTATGGGGCTTTTTGTCGTAGTGGTGCAGTGACTCAGATCTATGGACAGGAAATTCCATGCAGGAGATGGTTTTATGTGCAATAAAAGAAAAACAGAGAAGAATGCAAAAAACTGAGGATGGTTGCCTTTCCCAACATACTTTATGTATCATCCATCCATCCATTTTCTACCGCTTATCCCTTTTTGGGGTCGCGGGAGGCGCTGGAGCCTATCTCAGCTACAATCGGGCGGAAGGCGGGGTACATCATTGATATTTTTAAACCATTTAGGTCAATGTCATTCACTTAAGTCATTAAAAGGAGAGTCCATGGTACACATTTCTACATATATTTCAATGACTTTTGGCATATATTGCCTTCATATCAATTTCAAAGTCAAGGACTATAGCTCAGTAATGTGTGCAAATAAATTAGGCTGTGGTGTAAATCACATATGATTATACAACTGTTGCAGCATTATAAACTTGTTGCATAAAGTGAAATAGAAGATTAACCTCTGTCCATAGGACACAAGCATATAGATTGTTGGACTTTTATCTCAACAAGCACAATAGGTCAGGTCACAGTATCCCCTTTAATACTAATGAGCACCATATCACACTCTGTTTTACAGTGTAATAATCTATCCCACAGAGTACAAAGCCAGAAGCGGCAATTGCATTGTAGAAATATATATACTGTATATACAGTACGTATGTATACACCACAGCGCACAAAGCCAGAAGCGACAATTGCATTGTAGAAATGATCAATATATACAGTATATACATATATATATATATATATATATATATATATATATATATATATATATATATATATATATATATATATATATATATATATATATATATATATATATATATATATATATATATATATATATATATATATATATATATGTCTTAATTAGATTATCCAAAAAATAGTGCTCGATACCGTGGTAGAGCGTAATATGTATGTGTGGGAAAAAATCACAAGACTATTTCATCTCTACAGGCCTGTTTCATGAGGGGTTTCCTCAATCCTCAGGAGATTTTAATGGAAGCATTCACATACCATGTTTTATATAGGGCACAGAGCGGGTGGGTACAGGCAGGCGTGGGGGCGTGGTGATTGACTCTTGTGTTACCTAGGAGGTGTTTCCTTCTGTGACGGCATGCTGATACAATTTCGCTGCACTTGTTGAGGGATGACAACTCTGGACGGTATATGATAAACAGTTTCTCTTTTAAGCATAGGTTGCATCTTTTGTTACCACTGTTGTAAGGTGTGCTGGATGCAAGAATTTGCCATGTTATTGAGTATTCAACATTATTGTCTTTGAGATTCCAAATGTGTTTGCTGAGTTCTGTAGTGTTCCGGAGTCTTTTGCATCTGAAAGAAGCCTTGTGATTGTTCCATTTGGTTTTGAATTCTCCCTCAGTTAATCCTACGTATGTGTCGGATGTGTTAATGTCCTTGCGTATTACCTTTGCTTGGTAAACAACTGATGATTGTAAGCACCCCCCGTTGAGAGGGCAATCAGGTTTCTTGCGGCAGTTACAGCTTTTGTCGGTTTTGGAGTCGTTCTGCCTGGTGGTGGGCGGCTCCTTTTCAATTGCTTTATTGTGGTTTGAAATGATTTGCCGCATGTTGTTCATGCAGCTGTAGCTCAATTTAATGTTGTTCTTGTTGAATACTTTTCTTAGGGTGTTGCCTTTGGGGAAGTGTTTGTCGATCAGGGTGAGGAATTTGTGGCCAATATTAGTTGAGACGTTTTTGCTGTATGTATATATATATATATATATATATATATATATATATATATATATATATATATATATATATATATATATATATATATATATATATATATATCAGCGACGTGCGGTGAGGTTCATGGCTGGTGAGGCACTGACTTCATCACATTCAGATTTACAAACATATGAACCCTAAAGAGTATCTTATTCACCATTTGATTGGCAGCAGTTAACGGGTTATGTTTAAAAGCTCATACCAGCATTCTTCCCTGCTTGGCACTCAGCATCAAGGGTTGGAATTGGGGGTTAAATCACCAAAAATTATTCCCGGGCACGGCGCCGCTGCTGCCCACTGCTCCCCTCACCTCCCAGGGGGTGATCAAGGGGATGGGTCAAATGCCGAGGACACATTTCATTACACCTAGTGTGTGTGACAATCATTGGTACTTTAACTTAACTTTAACTTTACACATACAAACTGTAGCACACAAAAAAGCACATTTAATTAAAAAAAAACCTTATTATGGTCTTACCTTTACTTATAAATGAAGTCCATGCGCCGCTGTTATGCTGGATTAATGCACCTCCGCCGTAGAATGCACCCCCTGACGGGAGTGTTGTATCAACTAAAGCCCACACTTAAACTTTCCACGTGGAAGATTAAATCTATTTAAAAAAGTTATTTAATAAGAAGCCAAAAAGTGCAAAAACAATAATGTTCATGTTGGAGGAGTTGTGAATGACTGAAATATGAAATCCGTGCTGCAGTCTGCAGGTGTACCTAATGTTGTGTCCCTGCAGTCATTCACAACTCCTCAAACACGAACATTATTGCTTTTGCACTTTTTGGCTTCTTATTAAATAACTTTTTTAAATAGATTCAATCTTGCACGTGGAAAATTTAAGTGTGGGCTTTAGTTGATATAACACTCCCGTCAGGGGGTGCATTCTACGGCGGGGGTGCATTCTCTACCACCAGGAGGCGGGATTACTGCGAGCCTCCCACAGTGCGTCTTCGCAGCAGTTTTATGATTGCTCAGCACAAGAAATACTTACACACATACAGTTGTTGACAAAATACACTGTACATTATATACCTCAGCTAACTAAACTATGGAAATGTATAATATAGTTCATATAGCAATAGGGTCTCACTGCACAGCAGGCCAGCAGTTAGCCGAGTCCGCAATCCATGTTAAGGCACAACGCAGTGACGTGCCTCAACTGGCTGCTGATCACAGCAAGTCTTTTCTCAGTATTTGAACGGCAAATGTGAAAATTCAGTGATTTTCAATAAAAATTATCTAAAACTGGTGAAGTTAAATGGAAAATAACTTTATAGTATAATCACTGGATACATATAACAATTTAATTAATTTTTTTCTTTTTACATTTTTTTTCTTTTCATGATGGCACGTGAGGCCCCGCCTCACCTGCCTCCAGTGACTGCACGTCACTGATATATATATATATACTGTATATACAGTACATATGTATACATATGTACTGTATATATTTACATATACATATGTATATATACATATACAGGTATATATGTATATATAGCTATATATATATTATATATATACATATATATGTGTACATACAGTATATGACATTCTGACAATAAAATTTCAAACATTTAAATTAAAAATGTAATTCATATATAAGTATATATAAATATATATGTACATACATATAAATACACACACACATATAAATAAATATATATATATATACACACACATAGATATGGCATTTTATTGTCAGAATCCATCCATCCATCCATCCATCCATTTTCTACCGCTTATTCCCTTCCGGGTCGCGGGGGGCGCTGGAGCCTATCTCAGCTACAATCGGGCGGAAGGCGGGGTACACCCTGGACAAGTCGCCACCTCATCGCAGGGCCAACACAGATAGACAGACAACATTCACATTCACATTCACACACTAGGGACCATTTAGTGTTGCCAATCAACCTATCCCCAGGTGCATGTCTTTGGAGGTGGGAGGAAGCCGGAGTACCCGGAGGGAACCCACACAGTCACGGGGAGAACATGCAAACTCCACACAGAAAGATCCCGAGGCCGGGACTGAACTCACGACTACTCAGGACCTTCGTATTGTGAGGCAGACGCACTAACCCCTCTGCCACCGTGCTGCCCATTGTATTGTCAGAATGTCATACATAAACATTTTTTAAATGTTTTACTTGAATGTATGTCATTTATTTGCTCAAAACTTGTTAACAGTTTAATCTTAGGTACTGTCTCGGTTTATTTTGTAGTATAATTTGCCAGCGAGCACAACAGTCGATACTTCTCACTCAATCAATCATCACAATTTACTTATATAGCCCTCAATCACAAGTGTCTCAAAGGGTTTCACAAACACGACATCCCGTGATGTGAATCCACAAGGAAGTCAGAGTTTGGAAAATAAGAAATCTTGGGTTGGGGTCGCTGAATTGTTACATTAAGAGATAATATGAGAGTCCAGTCCATCGGGAAGCCAGCAGAGGGTGTGAGACTAGCAATCAGTTGACAGTTTACCTTTAAAACAACACGGGAGCCAAAGCTGCCCTCGAAATACTTACCTCGGATTTCCACAAAATACGTAAGAGCTGCTGAACAGCAAGACTGCGGACTGTCTAAGTGCTTTTAGCGCCTGTGACGGCACTGACTTAAAGTTAAAGTACCAATGATTGTTACGCACACACTAGGTGTGGTGAAATTTGTCCTCTGCATTTGACCCATCCCCTTGATCACCCCCTGGGAGGTGTGGGGAGCAGTGGGCAGCAGCATAGCCGCGCCCGGGAATCACTTGACTTGACTAGTGGAAAAGACGACAGTTTTGACTTGCAGAACGAGTACTTTATTTTTGCAATTGTAGCCAACAAAACAGTAACTACATCCCTAACAGGCTTTGAACACACACTTCACATTAAACTCTCGCTTAACACTCCCCTTCTTTCCCCACCCCTGTGAGGTCCCTAATGTAATAAGATGATTCTTGGATTTTGGACCTCGAAAGTCAGCATGTCATTGTGTCAACAGGGTGGAAATACGTTTAAAAACCTTTGACTAGTTCATGTGACGGGGGCCGTCCAGTGCGGCTGCGCCAGATGTACATTGGTAAACCACTTACTTACTTACTTAATTATTTTCGTCCCTAACGGGACATAAGGCTTCGACGATCTGCCTCCATCTGGACCTGTCTTGAGCAAAATGCTGTGCCTCGCCCCAGGTTAGGTTCATCTCCTTCAGCTCAGCTGTCACCGTACGCCGCCACGTGTTCTTGGGCCGGCCTTGCTTCCTTTTCCCAGGTGGAGTCCAACGTAGTGCAATCTTGGGGATGCGGTCTTGGTCCATCCTCAGAACATGCCAAAGCCATTGGAATCGGCGACATTTGATCTCTAGCACCACACTGTTGCACTTGGTCTTCTTGTATAGATGTTCATTGGATATTTTCTCGGGCCAGAAGATTCGACAGAGTTTCCTGAGGCATCCATTGTGGAAGGCTTCGACTTTTTTCATGTCGTAGGATGTTACTCGCCAGCACTCCGAGCCGTACAACAATACAGATTTTACATTACTGTTGTAAAGTCTGACCTTTGTTAACAATGACGCTGCATTCAAAGTGACGGTAGAACATCCCTATGAGAGTGACCAGTTTTGGAGGAACTCCATAGTCTCCAACAATCTTCCATAGGGTGTCACGATGTAGGCTGTCAAAGGCTTTGCGAAAGTTGATGAAGTTGATGTGCAGAGGAGTGTTCCATTCTACACACTGCTCGATAATGTTCCTCAGAGCGAAGATCTGGTCTATGCAGCCCCTTCCTCTCCTGAACCCTGCTTGTTCCTGCCATAGCTTCTGATCAATAGTGGAATCGATTCTGCCGAGTAAAATCATGCAGAAGACCTTAGATGGTACTGATAGCAGCGTGATGCCCCTCCAGTTATCACAATTTTGGAGGTTTCCTTTCTTGGGGAGTTTGACAATCAGGCCCTTGTCCCAGTCTTGAGGTATTACTTCCTTCTCCCAGATGTCTTTAAAGAGATCAGTAAGCACATTGACAGAGGTGTTAAGGTCAGCTTTCAGCATCCAGCATAGACATAGACAGAGTCTATGCTGGTGGCTTTTCCATTGTTCAAGGCTTTGATGGCAAATTTGACCTCTTCTTTACTTGGGGGGATGGTCTCGATGTCAAGGAGGCTTTCTGCTGATGAAGGGTTGGCAGGATCATCTGGCTCCGGGCAGTTGAGTACCTCACGGAAATGCTCAAATCCATCTCAAGATCTGGTCACTCTCAGTGGTGAGGATGTTGCCCTGTTTATCTTTAACAGTGGCCGGCTGGCTGTTGTACTTGCCTGTGAGTTGCTTTGTGATCTTGTAAATCGTACTCAACTCGCCCCGTGCAGCTGCACACTCAGCTTTCTCTGCTAGATCCTCAACAAAGGCCCTTTTGTCACTCCTTGCACTCTTCTTTACCTCTCTGTCCTTTTCCTTGTAGGCTTTCTGGACCTGTTCATGGAGCCTGTGCGATTTTGTGCTAAGCATCTTGGCTTTCAGCTGTTTTCTTTCTTCAATTCTTTGCGAGGTGCCAGGTGTTAACCATTCTTTGTTCCCTCTCTTTCTATAGCCCAAGAGTTTGGTGGCTGCCCCTACATAAGACTTTTTGATGTTCTACCACTTGCCTTGGGTGTCTGAGTCTTCGTCCGCAGGTTTGGCGAGAGCACTGAAGCTGTTCTTCAGTTCCAGGCAGAACTCTTTGTTGGTCTTGGGGCATCTTAGTTTGGCTACATCAAGATGTTTCCTAAATTGACTACGCTTTTGCGCTTTTCTTAGTTTCAGCTTGATAACGGCTGTTAGAAGGTAATGGTCGCTGTTGACATCGGCTCCACGATAAACTCGAACGTCTTGGAGAGACCTGCGCCACTTTCCATTGATCAAGATGTGATCAATGTGGTTGGTGGTGGAACCGTCAGGTGACTTCCATGTGAGTTTATGGATTGTTTTGTGTGGAAATATGGTACCACCGATGACATAGTTGTTGTTCATGCAGAAGTCAACAAGACGCTCGCCATTGTCGTTCATCAAACAGCACCCGTGCTTCCCCATAGCTCTCTCGGTTTTTGGATGCATTTTAGAACAAGCTGATTATTACATTTTAGAATTCCAAAAAATACAAAAAAACTTTTGTGTTCTTGTCTCTCATAAGGATTGTGAACGATAGGCAAAATTCCAAATAAAAGTGCAGTTTCCCTTCAATGTTAGGTCAAAAGCCTCACGCTTATGTGCGGGGGCGAATGGAGCTTCTACTCGCTAACTGCGGTGAAGGCCGCTGGCTGTTCCATTTGAAAATACAGTGCAGGCTCTTACATATTTGCAGGGATCTCCTCTGAGGAACACTAGTATTCCTCTCCCAGCAGGCAGCCATGATCCTTGCAGCTCTTGTGTGGGCCTACTGGATTTGTCTTTTGCTCTCCGGTGACGGTGTTGCTATGCCAGTGAAAGAAAAAGGTCACAGCTATAGAATCAGTCCTGTCTCAAGCAACCTAGAGGATTCTGACGATTCGACATTGGATGAGCCTGTCGACTGGGAGGATCTACACTTGCACTACGACCAACAGCAGCCACTCTTTTGTACGGTGTCCTTGAGTGCCCAGAAAGGCGCCTTATAAGTCAAATGTATTATTATTATTATTACCCTATAGCCACCCAGCCGCTGGACAAGGTTGGTCCGCACGGGCTATGGGGAGAGGCACTTTCAAGCCGAGGAGTATCTAAACATTTGACACACCAAGCAGAAGAGAGGAACTATCACTAGCTGCTGTGCTAAGTCACTAACAGAATTGAGAAACTTAAACTTACACAGAGAGTAACATGGCGCCTGTGTGTCTGGCTCGCCGCTTGTCTATGATCACTATTGTCTGTTTTGTGGTTATTTTGACGTGTGTTTCGAGGACCATCGACTCACTTCTAGTGTATGAACGCCAGGAGTTGTTGAGGATTGGGGAGTCAGTACGGTCATGTGAACTTTACAATGCAAGAGACTCGGATTCATTTTTCCATGCTAACCTACCTGAGTGCTTCCGTTGGGTGAACGCGCCGCTGCCCAGGAAGCGGAAACGACGAGGAGTACGAACCAGCCGACTGCAAAAGGTGAAAGCTTGGTTGGCACTGTATCCTGACGCGCTGAGGTCCTCAGCACTTCCCCGGGAGTACAGAGACTGTTTTGGTCGCTATTTGTCACGATGCGCGCTTCGACTGGTCGGGTCTTGGTTGGTGCCAATCATCCAACAGCGGGAGGATCCCTGCGCGCTGCGCCCTCTTCGCTCATCTCACCCGGGCTCAGGTGGCGTGTCCCTGGCTAATCTTCGGCCGCTGAGCTGGGCACCGTACGTGTCTACAACAACGTCTACGAGGTGTGCACTTGTGAATGCGAGATCCGTGATGAACAAGACTTTCGTTCTTCAGGACTTTTCCTCATCACGCTCTTTGGATATACTGTTCTTGACAGAAACCTGGATCGGCACCGGTGAGTCTGCTGCTTTTTCAGAGCTATTACCTCCAGACTGCACCTTCATTAACACGCCGAGAACAAGCAGTCGTGGCGGGGGTTTAGCTATTGTTTTAAAGGAAAGCGTTCATCACAAGGTGATCGTGGAGTGGTCTTTTCCCTCCTTTGAACTGAGCTGTTTCGAGCTGCGACAGACTGATCCGGCATTTTGTGTTGTAATCTACAGACCACCAAAGCACAACAAAGACTTTATCAAGGACTTTTCGGACTTCATTGCTTTTAGTCTGGTGCGCTACGACAAGATTTTAATCGTCTAGGATTTTAATGTACACGTTTGTTGTCCTTCTAAACCCATGGCCGGAGAGTTTTTGGACTTGATCGAAGGTTTTAATTTGGCTCAGCATGTTACTGGCCCAACACATGTACACGGACACACTCTTGACCTTGTACTGTCTTACGGTTTTAATGTTGACAATGTCTGGTGATGCTGTGTTTTCCGATCACAGTCCTGTTATGTTCAATTTAAGTTTGGACCCTGATGTAAAACCGCCTGCCATGCATCATGGGCGTGTTATTAGGTCTGACACTGCAGCCGCCTTTTCTCCTTATTTCACTGTGTCCATGCAGAGTATATCACACTCTGCAGACACTGAACAATTGATGTGCTCTTTTATTTCCACATGTTCTGAGATTCTGGACAGTATAGCGCCCCTCAGAGCTATACGTCCAAAGTCAAAACAGGAGCCTTGGCTCAATGACACCACGTGCACAGCTCGGCGTGAGTGGCGAAGGGCGGAGCGTAAGTGGAAAAGGGATCACTTGGAGGTCTCTTATCAAATTTTAAAAGAAAGCTGTCGGAATTATCAAAGTGTGGTTAAAGCTGAAAAAACTAAATATTTGTCAGACTTAATTTCAAATAGTGTCAACAAGCCACGTGTTCTTTTTAAATCTATTAGTTCTGTTCTTAATCCGAATCCAGCCACTTCACTGGAGATGACAAGTGAAACTTGTGAAAAATTTCTCTCCTTTTTTAACGACAAGGTTGCTACTATTCGGGCAAATCTTTCTCCTTCTCCATTTAGTTTCAATGTGGCCACTCAGTGCTCGGCTGTGTTTTGTCAGTTTGAGCCTGTGTCGATGCCTGAGCTTACAGGAATAGTTGACAAACTAAAACCCTTGTCCTGTCCCACAGACCCAGTACCCCTCGCTTTTTTAAAGAAGTCTGGGACTCTATTGACTTGTCTGTTAGAGACATCATCAACAGCAGCTTGATTTTTGGCAGTGTGCCCTCTTTTTGTAAAGGAGCTGTTGTTGAGCCTTTGATAAAAAAAAACAGGTCTTGATCCTACAAGTTTGTCAAATTATCGGCCCATTTCTAAATTACCTTTTGTGTCAAAAATTTTGGAGAAATGTGTTTTGGCGCAACTGCAGCCTTTTTTAGATGAAAATAGCACTTTAGATCCATTTCAGTCTGGATACAAAGCTTTGCACAGTACTGAATCTGCACTTTTAAAGGTTTTTAATGATTTGCTTTTAATGTCTGATTCTGGCAGCTCTGCCATTTTAGTGCTTTTAGATTTTACAGCTGTCTTTGACACAGTCGACCACACAATTCTTTTAGACCGCCTGAGAGACTGTGTGGGTGTCAGGGGGACTGCATTAGAGTGGTTCAGATCCTACCTGTCAGAAAGGTCCTTCTCTGTCAGGCTGGGGGACGCCACCTCTTCTTCTGCTCCACTTTACTGTGGTGTCCCCCAGGGATCTATTCTAGGCCCCATCCTGTTCGCTCTATATCTCCTCTCGATTGGAGAGATTTTTAAGAAGCATGGAGTGTCTTATCACTTTTATGTAGACGACTGCCAAATTTATATGCCGATTTCAAAAGGCCACGGCCCCCTGACACCCCTTCTCAACTGTCTATGCGACGTCAAGGCTTGGTTAGCCCAGAATTTTTTAATAATGAATGAGGGAAAAACGGAAATTTTAGTTTTTGGTCCGGCCCTCACTGACTTGGGACCATTGCAAAATTATGTGCGTCCCAAAGTCACCAGCCTTGGCGTCACTATAGACGGCGATTTTGGACAGGAACAAAAATAATATGAGAGCAACATGGGGCATCCTCAATAGCATTATTAAAAATGGAACTAAGAGGGACTACCCTCAATACTTCTTAGATGAAAATAAAAAAAATGACAACATAAAGGAAGTAGTTGAAAGCTTCAATAATTATTTTGTAAATATTGGACCAAAATTGGAAGAAAGGATTCCAGACCCAGTTCCAATTGAGGACTATAATGATACCATAGAGCGAAATCCCAACTCCATGTTCCCCAGCAATGTGACACAGGAGGAAATAGTTGCAATCGTGAAAAAATGTAAATCTAAGACTTCAACTGATTGTAACGGAATTGATATGGAAACGATAAAAAAGGTTATTGAAGAGATCTCAGGACCATTAATGTATATTAGTAACCTATCATTTCAAACAGGTACATTTCCAAACAAAATGAAAATAGCTAAAGTTGCACCAATTTATAAGACTGGAGACAAACATCAATTTACAAATTATAGACCTGTTTCTCTACTTCCACAATTTTCTAAAATCATTGAAAAACTGTTCAATAACAGATTAGAAAGTTTCATAAATAAAAATAGAATACTCGAAGAGAACCAATATGGATACAGAGCTAATGTTTCAACTTCAATGGCTTTAATTGAAATTACAGAAGAAATTACCAATGCAATAGATAGTAAAAAATGTGCGGCAGCGGTTTTTATGTATCTAACTAAAGCATTTGACACAATTAATCACAATATTTTAATCAAAAAACTAGAACGATATGGCATCAGAGGGTTAGTCTTAAACTGGATAAGAAGTTATCTAACGAACAGGAAACAATACGTGAAGCTAGGCGAACACACGTCTACAACGCTAAATATATCCTGTGGTGTACCTCAGGGATCAATATTAGGACCTAAATTATTCAATCTCTATATAAATGACATTTGTAAAGTTACAAAAGATTTAAAGTTAGTATTATTTGCGGATGATACAACAGCGTTTTGTTCAGGAGAGAACACACAGGAGATAATACAAATAATAACAGAAGAAATTAACAAATTAAAAAGATGGTTTGACAAAAACAGACTATCGTTGAATCTTAGTAAAACTAAAATAATGCTATTTGGTAACAGTAGAAGAGAAAGTCAAACACAAATACAAATAGACGGAATAGAAATTGAAAGAGTAAACAAAACCAAATTTCTAGGTATAATGATTGATGATAAATTGAACTGGAAATCTCACGTAAAAAATATACAACATAAAGTTGCAAGAAACACGTCAATAATGAATAAAGCAAAACATGTTCTAGACCAAAAATCCCTTCATATTCTCTACTGCTCACTAGTGTTACCATATCTGAGCTACTGTGTAGAAATATGGGGAAATAATTACAAAAGTACACTTCATTCATTAACGGTGTTACAAAAAAGATCAGTTAGAATAATACATAATGTTGGATATAGAGAACATACAAACCCTTTATTTATTTAATCAAAAATACTGAAATTCCACGACATAGTGAATTTGCAAACAGCTAAAATTATGCACAAAGCAAACTATAACCTGCTACCCAAGAATATACAACAATTCTTCTCAAAAAAAGAGGAGAAATATAATCTTAGAGAAAAACGTAATTTAAAACATTTGTTTGCACGTACAACACTTAAGACCTTCAGTATATCAGTATGTGGAATTAAATTATGGAATGGATTAAGCAAAGCAATCAAACAATGTACTAATATGATACACTTCAAGAAACTCTTCAAACTTAAAGTGTTTACAAACTACAAAGAAGAAGAACCATGACAAACATTCTCAATTTATTTCATCCATCCATTCATTCATTCTTAAAGTAATCTTACTTATCTCATCATATGAAATATGACTTACTTCACCAATTATTATTATTAAATTCTTACTATTATTTATTTATTTATTTTTATTGTGATTACTTATGGAGTTTATTGTGAAAAAATTGTGAACAGGAAGTGAAAAAAAAGTTTTGCAACTGTTATGTAAAGAAAGGGGGTAGGATTAAATAAGCTCTGCTTCTTCCTACTCCCTTTCGAACATGTTGAAAAGAAACCGGAAATTGTGATGTATCATGTTGTATGCTTGCATGTTCGAAATAAACTCAAAACTCAAACTCAAACTCAAACTCAATTTTAAACTTGACAAACAAGTCAATGGCGTTTTAAAATCGTGTTTTTATCATCTTCGTCTTTTAGCAAAGGTAAAACCGTTTTTATCTTTTAACCTTTTTGAACAAGTCGTGCATGCTTTTATTTCAAGTCGCCTGGACTACTGCAATGCACTTTATGCTGGCACTAGCCAAAAAGCTCTCTCCCGGTTGCAGTTAGTCCAGAACGCGGCAGCGCGTCTTTTAACAGGGGCCAGGAAACGCCAGTATATAACCCCAATCCTTGAGAGTTTGCACTGGCTCCCTGTTCATTTTAGAATTGATTTTAAAACATTGCTGTTTGTTTTTAAAGCTTTGCATGGACTGGCACCTCATTATATCTCGGACCTCATCCAACCTTACAATGCTGCGCGCGCTCTGAGGTCCGAGAGCCAGCTCCAGCTCGTGGTGCCCAAGACGAGACTTAAAACCAGGGGAGACAGGGCCTTCTCTGTGGTCGGCCCTAAGCTCTGGAACTCTCTGCCCCTCCATGTTCGAACTGCTCCCACTGTGGAGTGTTTTAAGTCTCGTCTTAAGACCCACTTTTATTCTCTGGCTTTTAACACTACGTGAGATGTGTGGTCCTCTGTGTTTTTACAATTTTGATTTCTATTTACTGTTTTAATTGGTTTTACCCTTTAAAATCGTTTTTAATCATACTTATTTTATATTGTTTTTAATTGTTTTTAATATTGTTGTGCAGCACTTTGGAAACATTTTGTTGTTTAAATGTGCTATATAAATAAAGTGGATTGGATTGGATTGAAACAGATTAGGTTAATAAGGTCACTACAAGGAGGGATTTAAGTTCTTTATAAATAAAGCCGTAGTCACTCACCAAAAGCCAATTGCAGTCGGTGACCAAAGCATTGCATCAACAGCCACTTTTTCATCTCGACCGTTTTGATGATATTGCTCTCGTTGTCCATCATTACTGCTACGAGTCCCTTTTCGTCAAGCCCCCAGCTATCAAGGACATCCTACAGAGCTTCAGCAAGGTTTTCACTGGTGTGGTCCTCTGGAAAATAGTTTGTTTGTAGGCACACTGTTTTCATCTCCAAATCTTCAATTAAGTGCACTGTTAAGCATATACTGTATATGGCTGCTCGCATGGGCGGCTTCTCCGTATGTCAGTTGTTAATGCGAATTAGTTTAGCGAGCCCTTCTGTCAAGTTCTGTCTGATTGTTGTGTACATTTTGTGCTAAACTTCTCTAGCAAAATGATTTCGGCTGATTAATTGGTATTGCTTGTCGTTTTCTCCAGGTTTATAAATGGGGACCAAATCCTTGGCGATGTGATAGGCCACCGCCTTGGTAATGTCGCACCAACTTTCACCTTTTTTGTGGTAAGGCAAAGCAGTGCTGAAGGATGCTTGCAATGAACCTTGTTTCGGGACAGGGGTCAAAGCAGGCTGCGAGCGCTTGGAGGCTGCAAGCAGTTGGTGGTACTGGTGTAAAGGTTTGAAAAGGCTCAAAGTGCTCCCAACTTTTAAAGAAATTTGCTCGCGGCATGTTTTGCAAATAACATTTTGTTACTCTTC
Organism: Entelurus aequoreus; assembly: GCF_033978785.1. NCBI lineage: Eukaryota > Metazoa > Chordata > Actinopteri > Syngnathiformes > Syngnathidae > Entelurus > Entelurus aequoreus. The sequence continues at coordinate 54,888,650 of NC_084732.1, forward strand.
ATCTGCAATACAAAATCCGAAATACCTCCAAATTACAGAACCATTGTTTTTTTCTTCTTTTGAACTATATCTTCTTCTTTATCACTTGGAACCGTAGTCACCACATTCTTTTAAATGATAAATAAATAAATGGGTTATACTTGTATAGCGCTTTTCTACCTTCAAGGTACTCAAAGCGCTTTGACAGTATTTCCACATTCACCCATTCACACACACATTCACACACTGATGGCGGGAGCATGGCAAGGCGCTAACCAGCAGCCATCAGGAGCAAGGGTGAAGTGTCTTGCCCAAGGACACAACGGACGTGACTGGGATGGTAGAAGGTGGGGATTGAACCCCAGTAACCAGCAACCCTCCGATTGCTGGCACGGCCACTCTACCAACTTCGCCACGCCGTCCTTTTGAAAAATTTATTGTGTTTGTGTTATTTGCCTTGGAGAAGCCTACGTAAACACGCAAGGGGCAGGGTTGCCTGTCAGGCGCAGAGAAGAGCAAACGGCAGTGACAAAGACAGCATCAAAAGATGTAATATATCAGTATAGAGGCATTGTCTCAAATACCTGTATACCGGTATTTGAGACAATGTAATACCGGTATACCAGTAACACCGGTATATACTGCCCAGCCCTACGTCTGTGAGGAACATCGAGGTGGGATTCCTGTCTAAGGAGTCATTCAAGTCCTCTACTGACTGGAATATTTTCCTCTAGATTTGTTCTAATATTTACAAAGTAGTTATTAAAGCTTTCAGCTACTTTGTTCATTTTGTTATTTTTTACATTTCAGTCAGATAAAAATTGAGGGTAATCATTCTCAGCATAATTTTTACTGATGATATTTAGGATACCCCATGTTGCTCTCGTGTTATTTTTATTCCAATCTAATAAATGACTGTTATATTTTTTGACTACATATTCGTAAGATGCTCGTTATCTTGTTGTGCTATGTTTTGTACTTATTTTCTGCCTCTGTAGATCTTTGTGTGAAATGTTCTAAAATGCTGGATTTTTCTTCTTTTTAGTTAGTTTATTTGAGCAGTTGGATTGGCAGCAAACATGTAAATCGAAAAATAAAAAACAACATAGCAGAGGTGGGACCAAGTCATTGCTTTGCAAGTCACAAGTAAGTCTCAAGTCTTTGCCCTCAAGTCTCGAGTCAAGTCCCGAGTCAAGACAGGCAAGTCCCGAGTCAAGTCCAAAGTCAAGACTGGAAAGTCTCAAGTCAAGTCACAAGTCCTGCATTTTGAGTTTCGAGTCCTTTCAAGTCCTTTTAACCACAGACTAATATTTTTACACAGATTGTGTATGCTTTTAAACCGCTGTATTTATTTATTAAAACAAGTGCATTTGAAATAGCAGGGAAAAAAAATAGTACTGACATTGCAATTCATAATAGCACTATTAAACAGTCATTTTAATAGTTTAAACAATTTTAAACATTTAACTCATTCCTTTACAGAATAAACACATTTGCAAAAACAAGTGCAACTGTACTTATTTGTACTAAAGTGTTAACATTGTATTTCCATGGCATATTGCATTGTAACTAGTTCCACAGCAGTTTCTATTCTGTTCTTACCTTATCTCATTGATCTCATCTCATACTGTATGTGTGTTTATGTGTGCGTACACATGAAAAACATAACAAATACATGAACATAACAATGAACAGAGTTGTACTTTTTAGATGTCAGGGCCCTATGCAAAATGTACACATTCTTAATATAGTATACATTTTAACTGACCTTTATTTGACTGTGTTTGTCTTTTTGTAGGTGGCTAAAATACGCGGTGCTGCTGACCGCCGTCTAACGTTATGTTACTGTGTGTGATACATTGACTAACGTAACGTTATGTTTAGGTACCTCATGCAACCCTGCTTAAAAAAATCACTTGACAAAAAGTATGAATAAAGTAGCAAACTGCAGTGGACGCAACATATTGCTGTGTTAGAAATTATGTTATAACCATAGACATCTTATAAGTAGACGCAGTATTGGTTGCTGTGACGCGAGCAAATTGCATCTTGAAGTGGTGATGAGGAGCCGGCGAGCAGCCTAAACTGACAGCTGACAGGTAGAAAACAAATATGCCGGGCTGGTGTTCAGCGTTTTCCTGCTCAAATGAGCGGACTGTTGAAAATAGGAATCGGGGGATTACTTTTCACAAGTAAGATTTAACATTAATGTACTATTGGTTGTATTTTATGAAAATAACATTACCACAGAGTTGAGAAGGAGCAAAGATCTTCAATATTTGTATGTGAAAATCACAAATACATCTTCTGGGGGAGGATGACGCCCCTACAGGGGTTTGGTTTACAAACTTTCAGCCCCACCTAAAACAAAATTCACCAGCCGCCACTGATTATGATGCATTCTCATTTTAGGCAAAATATAAGACAATACTTTCTTAACAGTATAATTGTAACCAGGAATAAGTCTTCAAGTAACAATATTCAAATACTAACATTGTTGGGTAAGACAGCATTTGGTTTTATTCTGAATCCAGTGAAACAGATTGGTGGTTTTAGCTGATATAAAGACTTTCAGGTGTTTATATTTGTTTAAGTATTTGGCAGACGCTTTTATCCAAAGCGACATACATAAAAAATACATATATAACAATCACTGTAAACATGATCATTTAAGGGAAGAATGTAATACAAAATATCAATACAAAGTGTCAAGACAGAATAAACTCTCTGCTGCTGCAGCAACAGAGATACGGTCTATAAGATATATAGATATCTAATGTATTCATACATTGTTTATGTAGGATATACGCATGTATATATAACGTAATTATATTGTTTCTTCAACTTAAAAATAGCTGACCGTTTTTTTCCCCATTCTCTGGGCTTATATTCCCAGTTTTGATCTCGGACGTCTGGTCACTTATAGCATATAAGAATATTATATTACTGTTAAGCAAACTATGAATAATAAAACATGTGTCCGTTATCATAGCTACACGTATGACAAAAATGCGCGTGAAAATGAGTGGTATTCAGTGAGGTAAAATGAATTAAATGCGCTGACAGTTCATTGCTCTTGCCAAATGAATTGCACTGAGTGGGGCGGATCACCACTCCAAGATGGCGGCCCCGCGTCTCGTCCGCGCCAGTAAGCAGTAGCGCTCGATGCTGCGTCTACTTATAAGATGTCTATGGTTATGACGTTAGCAGTGAGTTTACAGCCTCACTGATTTAACTACACAGCAAATAAAAGTCATGTTACTTAGCCAATAAACGTTAGCTTACATTCAAAACTTACCCTTCTTTGTGCAACTTCAAATGTCGAACGAAGTTGGAAGTTGTTGCGTCTCCGTCTGTAATATTCGGACTGCGTGATTTGCATACGGCAATTCGTTTTTTGTTGACCAAGTCGTAGTTTTTATACCCGAACGAAACCAACTTTGGTATAAATCTTTCTCACTGGCGCGTTGTTTGACAACTCTTGTTCATTGGTTGTCCTGCAATTTGATTGGCTGAATGCTGTGTGATGAAAACAACGTAGATCTAATTTGATTGGCTGTTGTACTGAGAGCACACGCTGACACGCAGCACACACGCTGATAGACAGACACGTACAAAATGAAAGCTACGGAGCGCTCCCAAATAACTTTTTAAACTTTAGGTTTTGGGGAAAGTAGCAAGTCATGTCAAGTCAAAAGGCTCAAGTCCAAGTGAAGTCACAAGTCATTGATGTTAAAGTCTAAGTCGAGTTGCAAGTCTCTTTACATTTTGTCAAGTCGAGTCTAAAGTCATCAAATTCATGACTCGAGTCTGACTCGAGTCCAAGTCATGTGACTCGAGTCCACACCTCTGCAACATAGGCAGAAAAAGAAAGAAGAAAGCAACACAATGCTCAAAAGAAGTAGGCTGAAGCATGTTGCCTATTTATGCCTACCCCTGACTTACATGGTCCTGTTTCCTGTGACTACAGTTATTTGATGTATGTATATACAGGATCCCTCTAACGGTTATGCACATGATTTTTATGTTTGTTGTGGCCTTGGTTATTTGGAGAATGCCAGTTCCTCTGAGGTTGTAGCATGATTCTTTGGGTTGTAACATATCTTGGATACTATAGGGAAGTATTTGATTGTGTGCCTTATACATGACTGCAGTATTCAAATCGATGAGGTAATGCAATTTTACTGTGTTTAATTTAATAAAGACTGGATTTGTTGGGGCACGATATTCGGCATGGTTAACTACTCTGATAGCTTTCTTTTGTCATAAGAAAATTAGTTGAATATTTTTTGTATAGGTGTTCTGCCATATTTTCACATTGTAAGTAAGGTATGGACATATGAAGGCATTATATAGCATATGGAGAGCACTGTGATTAAGAGAAGCTTTGATTTTACATAATGTTGCAATTTGTTTTGATATTTTGTTTGTTAAAATTTTGTTATGCGCTTTCCAATTTTGCTTTAATTGTTACCATACCGATTTGTATTGTATTGTATTGTTTATTTACTTTTCTGTTTCCAAATACAATATATTTTGTTTCTTGGATTGAACAAAGAGAGAACAGTCTACCAAGTCAAATTCATTGTATGTTAAACATACTTGGCCAAAAAATAGAATTCTGATTCTGATTCAGATAATGTATTCTTCTTATTACTAATATTTTTTAGTCCCTTTGTCATCCATGGTTGATTGTTCTTCTTTTGCTTCTTACTAAGGTGCTTCCATGGACAATATTTGTTGTAAAGCATCATGAAAGTATCAAAAACATACTATATGCATCGGCTATATCATTTTCAGTGTGTATCTTTTACCAAAGTTGTTTCCTCATTCTACAGCTTCCCTCGAATGTGTTCACACCAGTGAGTTTGCTTCTTGCAGTGGTCAGTTAAGGCCAAAATGGTAGGTTTAATTAAGCTTTAATCTTGACGAGTAAGGTACTTGTTATGCTACATCAGAGCTAGCTAACATGAATTAACATTCAATGTGTTAAGTTATGATGCATATTATTTGTGTTGGTGTTTTGTTCATATTTCATAACAGGTTATGTAGTATTTTATTGTTTGATACTGTATGTGCACTATTTTAAGAAATGTATCTTGTCCAATAAAAGAAAGTAAGGAAATTACTGTCATTATTTACATCACACACACAATTCACCAACATTGCCTCGTTCTCATTCCACACTTTTGACAAAAGCTATACACAAAAGTTACAGTTTTAAACAACATACATATATACATAACGGTATACAATGATAAAATACTGGTCTTTGCAGTAGTATACTATAATAAAGTAGGCAAAGCACTCGTTCTACTGGTGGCCCGAGCTTGACATTGTGGTAGTATTTCAAATATTATGACATGTGTATTATTATTGTGTATGTGTTTGTACTGTGTGTCTAGTTATTAGATGATGATGCAGTTTTGTTGCCATAGTGCTAATAGTAGTAACTACATCACAAGCACAGCTTTGTTGTTCATCATTGTTGTTGTCAACTGTTACGCGCCTTCTGTCCATTTTATGGTCACAGTACCGTGACCGGGTGGCGACAGGGCGGGAAAGAGGCGGCAATATCATCATTCCCGGGTAATATTTGCGGCTTCCCTGTTCGCATGGAAACGACAAGGCGTAGTTCTCAGACTTTCCCACTCTGGAGTACGTTCTCAAAAACTCTTGTGTCAGACCACCCAGAAGGCCTTTTACGTCAGCATAAAAGGCTGAAACGATACATATCTTTACCATTTTCACCTAAAAACATTCCAGAGGGGACAAGCCCTAATATTTTCGGGAACACTGATATTCTACAGATCGGTGTTATCTTGTTGCTTGGCATTTAACTGTTGGCGCAATGCCGCATTCTCCTCTTGCAGGACCTACAACTCCTGTCTCAATGCTGTGTTGTCCTTTCTTGGAATCTTTAAATTCATCTTTAAACTTTCTTACATCTTCACAGAAATAATTTCTCTCCCTGTCATTCTGTGCTTGTAGACTTTCTATATTTGATTGTAGACCTCTGATAATACATTGTTGGTTTTGTATTGTTTGCACCAACATTCTTATATTTAAGTCATCTGTTTCTAGAAATTCCATCTGGGATTGTTCAGTTGACTGCGTCTCATAGTTGCTAAGCCGTTGCCGTTGTTAGCTTTGATGGCTAACGGCACTTCTAACTTGTTTATTTCCACAAATGTTGTACCTTGCCGAGGAGGTCAAAGCTGTGTCAGCCTGTTTTAGAGATCACTTTGTGTGATCAGAAACACTCAAATTGTGGCCAAACTCTCACAGCCTGATTGCATTATAATTTTGGGTTGCTAGGCAACCTCTTGGAGCTAGTGTTCAGCTAGTTAGCCTTCGGGCTTGCGACACCTTCACCTTACTGGTCACCAGGCCCCCCTCTGGAGCCAGGCCTTTTGACCCCATGGGGTCAACAGGCCGGTCATAGCCCAAAGAGGCAACATGGGTCTCCCCTCCAAAGGGATAACTATCATAGACGGGGGCATAGAGTTTGGGTGCTTTGTGAGCGGGGCGGTAGCAGCAAAAGGCAGGGCCATTGGCGGTCCAATTCTCGGCTACAGAAGCAAACTCTTGCGTCACCTTGCTGGGGATAAAGTATCCCGACACACAGCAGGGATTTTGGAATCAGTCCTCTCTAGAGGGGCTGTGCCCTCATTCACTCTAGCGCTGCAAACAGTGAGAGGTGACGGGCGGGGATGCAAATACTTGTTACCCCGCGGCTCAGAGCCTGTACGTTGGAGTTTAACCCAGTCGACGAGAGGGTAGCTTCCCTCTGCCTCTGGGTAGGGGGACGAGTCATGACTATTGTTTGTGCCTCTGCACCAAACAGCAGTTCAGAGTACCCGCCCTTTTTGGATTAATTAGAGGGAGTACTGGAGAGTACTACGCCAGTTGATTCTCTTGTTCTTCTGGGGGACTTCAACGCTCACATTGGCAATGACAATTGCCAACCTGGAGAGGCGTGATTGGGAGAAACGACCACCCTGATCTGAACCGAGTGGTGTTTTGTTAATGGACTTTTGTGCTCGTTATCCATAACAAACACCATGTTCAAAAATAAGTGTGTCCATATGTGCACTTGGCATCAGGTCACCCTAGGCCGCAGTTCGATGATCAACTCCATGGTTGTGTCATCGGATCTGCAGTCTCATGTTTTGGACACACGGGTAAAGAGAGGGGCGGCGCTTTCAACCGATCACCATCTGATGGTGAGTCTGCTCCGACGATGAGAAGGATGCCGGACAGATCTGGCAGGCCCAAACGCACAGTGAAGGTCTGCTGGTGTGCTGAGAACGTCTGTCAGAGTCTCCCATTAGAAAGAGTTTCAATTCCCACCTCCGGAAGAACTGAGTCTGACAGGACCATGTTTTGAGCTTTTATTGTTGAGGCAGCCGGTCAGAGCTGTGGCTGCAAGGTGGTTTGGGCCTGTCGTGACGGTAATCCCAGAACCTGCTGGTGGATACCAGTAATGAGGAATGCCGTCAAGATGAAGAAGGAGTCCTGTCAGGTCCTTTTGGCCCGCATGGGACTCCGGAGGCAGTGGACAGATACCGACAATCCAAGCGGCATTCGGCTTTGGTGGTCGCAAAGGCAAAAACTCGGACATAAGAGGAGTTTGGAGAAGCCATGGAAAACGACATCCTGGGGGCTTCAAAGTCTTTCTGGACCACAATCCGCCGCCTAAAAAGTGGTAAGCAGTGCACTGTCAACAACAACCCTTTCTTGGTTGACGACACTTGGCCACATTGCGTGGACATTGGGTGGTGCCTCTGCATTGGCAGTCCAGGGCGGTGGTTCCTCTCTTCAAGAATGGGAACCTGAAGGTGTGCTCCAACTGGGATCACACTCCTCAGCCTTCCCGGTAACGTCTATTCAGGTGTACTGGAGAGGAGGCTATGCCGGATAGTCAAACCTCGTATTCAAGAAGTTGTTGAACTGTGGACAAGCTCTATATTCTCGGCAGGGTCTTCGAGGGTGCAGGGGAGTTTTCCCAACCAGTCTACATGTGCTTTGTGAAATTGGAGAAGGCATTTGCCAGTTATGAAGATTATAAACTGTACCCACTCGGCATCTATTGCACCGGTCACCCAGGGGGGTAGGAGTGGGATTGGAGGATCAGTTACATTTGCCATCCCTCCGAAGGTTTCTCATTGTTCCCATTGGGTTGAGTTTTTTCTTGCCCAAATGTGGGTTTAGATCTGAGGACGTCGTTGTGGTCTGTGAAGCTCTTTGAGGCACCTGTGATTAAGGGCTGTATAAATAAATGTTGATTGATTGATGGACAGGGTTTCTAGTCACAGTCAGGCTCGAGATCTTTCTGTGTGGAGTTTGCATGTTTTCCTCGTTACTGCGTGGGTTCCTTCCGGGTACTCCGGCTTCCTCCCACTTCCAAAGATATGCACCTGGGGATAAGTTGATTGGCAACACTAAATTGGCCGTAGTGTGTGAATGTTGTCTGTCTATCTGTGTTGGCCCTGCGATGAGGTGGCGACTTGTCCAGGGTGTACCCCGCCTTTCCGCCCGAATGCAGCTGAGAAAGGCTCCAGCAACCCCCGTACCCCGAAAGGGACACGCGGTAGAAAATGGATGGATGGAATTCTCTCCAGTCCTTTCTGTACTCTACGTCAGCAGTCCCCAACCACCGGTCCGGGGACCGTTACCGCTCCATGACGCATTTGCTACCGGGCAGCACAGAAACACTGTGTCATGATCGGCTTTGTCGGAGTAGGACCCCAACGCAGAGAAGAATTAATAAGAATAATAACAACAAGTGCACTCAAAAAGGAAATGGACCGCAGCCTGCCTGGCTTCTCCAGGATGACATCAAAGACCAGGATTTTTTTTTTCTGAATTATTTTTCTTTTGATTACCCGCCTCCAACCAAAGACTCTAAAACCATGATTGAATATTACCAAGACATGGTTTTAGAAATCAGATCCTGTCAATCCACGTCATCCCAATTTCATGCCCAGCCCCCCAGGACTCAAGCCACGCCCATGTCACACAAAAAAAAATTCTCACCCACCAAGTCCCAGGTAGAAAAAAAAAGACTTTTTGGACAATTTAAAGGGGAGGATTCGACCCCCCCTCCTGACCTCCCTCCACCCACCCCAGAAGACGGTTTCAGACCGCGGGGAGCGCGTCTGGTATCCGCTCCTTGAGGGGGGGGGGGCTAGGGCTGGGAGCTGTTCAGGTGGGGTCGCTCAGCGTCATGCCATGCCACAGCCTCTAGCACGACCGCCACCACCAGTTCTTCGGCCTGCCAAGCCACAGCCTCCAGCACGGCCGCCACCACCAGTCTTTCGGCCTGCTAAGCCGCAACCCCCGGTCCGGCCACCACCACCAGTTTTTCGGCGTGCCAAGCCGCAACCCCCAGCTAGGCCACCAGCACCAAAGCCAAGGCTAGCACCAGCTCCAAGGCTAGCACCACGCCAAGTTCCACGGCAGGCTCCAGTACCCCCACCACGCCAAGCTCCGGTACCTGCTCCACGACGCCAAGTGCCGCCAGTCGCAGCTCCACGACGCCAAGTGCCGCCAGTCGCAGCTCCACGACGCCAAGTGCCGCCATTCGCAGCTCCACGAAGCAAAGCACCGCCAAGAACCGCCAAGCCAAGACCAAGCACCGCCAAGCCAAGACCAAGCACCGCCATGCCAAGACCAAGCACCGCCATGCCAAGACCAAACACCGCCATGCCAAGACCCACCATGCCAAGACCAAGACCCACCATGCCAAGACCAAGACCTGCCATGCCAGGACCCGCCACGCCAAGCTTCGCCGCCCGACGCGCCACGCCAAGCTTCGCCGCCCGACGTGCCAAGCTTCGCCGCCTGCTTCGTCTGCTGCACCTGCTTCATCTGCTGCTTCCACGCCTGCCACGACGACGACGCGCCTGCCTTCTCGTCGGCCACGGATATGGCAGCTACCTGGTCGTCCGCCACGCCAAGTGCGCCCACCTCCTCGTCGGCCACGGATGTGGCCCTTCCCGGGTTGCCCACCTCGCCTGCTTCAGCGTCGTTCTACGTTTCGCCGCCACCTAACTCTGCCCCGGTGGATACGGAGACACGTGGTCTGGCGACCCACCGCCATGTCCCCCTCCCGCCCTTCCATGACTCTTGATCTTGTTTTTGTTGGTTGTTTTTGGATATCTGGGATCTGTCCGTAAGGGAGGGGGGGGGGGGGGGGGGGAGTCTCTGTCATGTCTGTGTGATCATGTTTTGTTTTAGTCATGTTCGGTTTTGTTTTTGGACTCTTTGTACACTTTTGTTTGTTTTGTCACCATAGCAACCCATTAGTTTTCACCTGTCATGTCACGCACCTGTTTTCACGTTCGGACTCACACACCTGTTGTCAATCATGTCTGTATTATTTAAGTCCATTGTTTTCTGTTGGTCTGCCTGGCGACATCACACTTTATGATCACTCTTCTTCAGGCCATGTTCACAGTTCCATGCCAAGTAAGTTTTGTGTTTCTTGTTCATAGTTTTTTGCCTTTGTGCAAGTCTTTTATTTTCATAGCCACGTTTTGTACTTCCGCTTTGTGCGCGCTTTTTGTTTATTCCTTTTTGTAGTCATTATTAAATCATGTGCCCACCTTCATGCCACGTATGGTCCAAATCATTTGCACCACGGGAGAACAAATCACGCCAAAGTCCTAGTCGAGACAGTCACCAGGAAATGGGAATCGGGTGTGCGCAAAAGTGGCCCTGCCCTGTGACCCAGAAACCAGGCACTGCATGAAAAGCAGACAGACGCCTGCAGAGTTGCCAGATCATGACACACACTTTCTCCGACTTAACTTTCGCCTGTCCCACTACAGACACACCAATAAGCTTGTTCATATATGTATAATAAAAGTCCTAAAAGGAAGTCACCGTTTGTTGTAATTGTTATATGTTTGTTGCACAAGTACTGAACATCCATCCATCCATCCATTTTCTACCGCTTATTCACTTCGGGGGCGCGGGGGGCGCTGGAGCCTATCTCAGCTACAATCGGGCGGGAGGCGGGGTACTGAACATATAAAATGTTAATGTGACAGATTGTAGCCAAAGGCTAATTTTCATCTGCAGTCTTCGGCAGGTTGATGTTATATATAGCATACATTTTCAACCTGCCGGGGACCCTTTTATCGCAAAGAAACAAGCCCGAGGCTCCCACTAATGCATTGTTATGGTGAGTTGTATTTTTCATGCACACATTTTTTGCTGTATTTATCTGCCAAGAGTGGAATTAATCCATCCATCTTCTACCGCTTGTCCCTCTCGGGGTTGCAAGCGGAATGTGGGACAAGTTTCCACCTCATCACATTCACACACTCGGGTCAATTTAGTGTTGCCAGTCAACACTAAACATGCACCTACAGGCAGGGACGTGCACATGGTTATAGAGGGGCAGGGGCTCAAAGTCAGGAAAGGGCAGGAATTTTTTTTTTGGTCCTTTACACAATATGGAAATTAATGTAAAATTAAATTTGTTTATAGGAAGCTAACTACTTAGCTGTGTGTCCTTTGTAGGTAAAAGTGATTGCCATTTCTTTTGTGTCAACAAATGATGGTCATAATGAGTTAATTCACATTATCATAGGCTTGGAAGACATGAAAAGCAACAAAACACTGGTTTATTATTGGGCTATTTATTGTTAAAGATAAGCACTTTAATATTGAACATGGAACAGTGCAACATGAACTTTGAAAAAAAATACAAAAATAAATACCTAAATGGAAAAAACTTCAATGTGAAAATCTGTCCTTCTTCCCTTAACTTGATGAAAACACCATCAAGTTGTACCTTATGGTATTTCTCACGTAATGCTCAGACTAAACAACTGAAACGCAATACAGGGCCAAAAATATGGACCAGGGGCCAGTAGAGGGCTGTATCCTGTCTTTTTTTGGCATTGTGCTGCAGGCATAATCAACATGAATCAAGTTTAAATACAGATGGCAATATTCCTAACAGATAACCTACATCTTATATCCCCAGAATGCTGAAATTATTATTATTATTATTAATATTAATTATTATTATTATTATTTTCATTATCACTGTTCTTCTTCTTCTTATTGTTATTATTATCATTATTATTATTATTATTATTATTTTGTTAACCCACACAGTAATAGCAAAGTCACAATAACCTTATATCTAAAACTCTACTGTGAGAGAAATGTGATCCGCTGTAAACACAGTGCATTTTATTTTGAAAATTAACCCGGTGTTTTATTTTGTATTTTGTACATTACTTCCTGTCCCGCACGATCCGCTCTGCTCTGTGCGGAAATGATGTGCTGTGCTCAATTGATGCGCCGTGCTCCGACGTCCGGCAAAAACAGAAGCTGACACATTTAATAATAGAATAATACAGCGTTTTTCTGAAATATTACCCATATTAGATGCTGCATAAGTGGACGGCGACTAGACCATAACTCACAGGTTCAAGTTGCTCCACTGTCACGTCTCAGGGGCGCAGTAACTTGGCTCTCTCTCCTCTCACTTACTCACCCGCAGATCGAGGAGGGGCTAAACGTTTAAAAGGTTAGACCAGTCCACATTTAGGGAAAATTTAAGCCCCTCCTCGATCTGCAGGCTGCAGTCAGGGGTTACTCCCTTGAACCGCGAAAGCAAACCGGTTTCGAAACGACTAAAGACCAAATTCGATATTGTACATTATAAACTAATGTATGGATAGACAAACAAGTCGATCATTAAAATGTTCATGCAAGTAACAGCCAATCAGCATTCAACCGTCAAACTCAGTGCAGTGTAGTGCAGTCCGGGGTGAACTGCAGCATGGAGGAGAAAGTGATTGTTGCCGTTTGCGTCTCCCGTCTCCCGGAGCTTTATCTATAATGACGTTTGAGAATCTGCCGGATCTCCGCCACCAGATGGAGCCCGCGGGGGTGAACCCATCGGTTAAACGTTTAGCCCCTCCTTGATCTGCGGGCTGCAGCCAGGGGCACTTGCTCTCTCTGGCGGAAGCGGCAGGCTCAAACAACCCGGTATTACAAGAAAACGTGGAGTTTTTGTACCGCTGTTTTTTGTTTTTTTTAACATCCCTGACAGGAATTTATTAATGTTGTTTAAAGAAAAAACAAAAAACAAAAAAAAAAACACACACACAGGCAGAGGGCACTTTTTAAGACGAGGCAAAAAAGGGCAGGGGCTCAGGCACCTATAGGGCCCTATGTGTGCACGTGCCTGCCTACAGGTGCATGTCTTTGGAGGTGGTAGGAAGCTGGAGTACCTGTAGGGAACCCACACAGTCACAGGGAGAACATGCAAACTCCACACAGAAAGACCCTGAGCCGGCGGCTCGAAGCAAGGACCTTCGTATTGTGAGGCACACGCACTAACCCCTGTACCACCGTGCTTCTCTAGGCTATATGTAATACATGAATATATATTTTGATTCCGAAGAAATAGCGATTATTGAAGGACCTGAATTGACGCTGTGGCGCATTTGCTTACATGTGAGCTATGGAAAGTTTGGTAAATGGGTTATACTTGTACTCAAAGCGCTTTCACACTACTTCCACAGTTACAGCTGCCATGCAATGCCCTAACCACGATCAGGGTGAAGTGTCTTGCCCGAAAGACACAACGGACGTGACTAAGGTGGTGGAAGCCGGGGATTAAACCAGGAACCCTCAGGTTGCTGTCATGGCAGCTCTCCCAAACGAGCCAAGCCGGAGTCGAAAAATAAAGCTCACATAGATCCAGAGTTGAAAAATAAAGCTCACATAGATCCACGCTGATGTCTGTCTCCTCTACTTAACATCCATTAAAAGATTAGAACCCTCCCAAATATTTTTCACTATATCATACTTGCCAACCCTCCCGGTTTTACTGGGAGACTCCCGGAATTCAGCGCCTCTCCCGATAAACTCCCGGAATTCAGCCCGAGTAATGCGAACCTGAGTGGGGACAGCGGCGACAGTCTGTTTTCACGTCCGTTTCCCACGATATAAACAGCGTGCCTGCCCAATCACGTTATAACTGTAGAATGATCGAGGGCGAGTTCTTGGTTTCTTATGTGGGTTTATTGTTAGGCAGTTTCATTAACGTCCTCCCAGCGCGGTAACAACACACAACAACAGCAGTCACGTTTTCGTCTACCGTAAAGCAGTTCGTCTGCCGTAAACAGCAATGTTGTTACACTCTTAAACAGGACCGAGGATGTCGTTGTGGCTTGTGCAGCCCTTTGAGACACTTGTGATTTAGGGCTATATAAATAAACATTGATTGATTGATTGACAATACTACCATTTACTGGATAGCCTCCAGAACACTGAAATTCAAGTATTTATTTTATTTATATGTATAATAAAAAAAAAATATATATATATATATATATATATATATATATATATATATATATATATATATATATATATATATATGTATATATATATATATATATATATATATATATATATATAGCTAGAATTCACTGAAAGTGAAGTATTTCATACATATATATATATGAAATATATATGAAATACTCGAGTTGGTGAATTCTAGCTGTAAATATACTCCTCCCCTCTTAACCACGCCCCCCGACCCCAACCACACCCCCACCCCCCACCTCCCGGAATCGGAGGTCTCAAGGTTGGCAAGTATGCGCTATATACATCCATTTATACATTGTAATACTTAGAAAAACTCTCATTTTTAAGGTGTGGCGACTCTTATTCTATTTTTTAGTAGTAACGACTTTTTCCCAGTCAACTTTGTTTGTTTTCACTTAATCGCACTGCACATGTCAGTGACATGAACGCCACATTGAGGCCACAAGCGTGTTTACACTGGAGTCACAAAATCACATTTTACTTTCAGTTTAAACTGTCAACTCTGAGTGTTAGACAAGCCTCCTCTATTCCTGTTTTTAAATCTCTCTTAAAAACATACTTTTATTCCATGGCTTTTAACACTGAGTGATACCCATCCTGCAATGGCGCCCCATAATACACCTGCTGTGAACCTGTTTTTATGTTTTTATATTTTATTTATTTATTTTTTATCGTGTTCTGTTTGTGTTGTGTTGTGTTTGCTCGGTTCTCGTATTATTTTTAACCTGCCCATTTTACAGCACTTTGGCTACCCCTGTGGTAAATTTTAAATGTGCTTTATAAATAAAGTTGATTTGATTTGATTTGAGAACTGGAATTAAAAAACATTTTTTAATCCGATTTGGGCCTTATTGGCCTGCATTGTAAATGCAGTCATTGTCACTTTATGGATTATTTTGACTTCAAAAACGATATCCTATTATTATGTTTATTATTATATTAATTATTATATTAACATGATAATATAATAATAATTATTATTATAATAACTATAGAGTGCTCACGCTTGCATGGGCCCTAATAATTTATGTCACTGAAATATAGCAATGTGTCTATTAGACATTAACCAGTTTAAAAACATGTAAAAAAAATAATAATTCAAAAAGGGACAAGCGGTAGAAAAATGATGGATGGATGGATGAATTAGATCGATGGATGGATTTATATTTACATGTTCACGCATTCTCTCGCCTGTTCTACGGTACCGCATGCATTATTTCTGCCTGGCTAGTCCCAAAATCTCGCGAGACGAGAGCACGTCGCCTGGACTAATTCAAACTGCGTCAAGGCAACTTGTCTTTTGCAGGGAACACGAAGCTGAACATGGAAGATATCCTCTCTGTTGATGTGAACCAGAAGCTCGAGGAGCTTGCTGTACCCATAGTGTCTGACAGCAACGAGCCGTCTCCAGAAACACCAAATGGCGTGAAGACGTGAGTAAAAGGGATCTACGTTTCTCTACACCGAATGTATGAAGCGCTCCAAGCTAAGCTAAAATGGAGTCCCTGTGATGTTAGCTATTGTTAGCAGAGGAACGCCGCCATGCTTGGCGCAGTCTTCTGTACACCAGCTAACACACAAGTGTAATTCTTTTCGTGGTTTACACAATTAATTACTTGTTTTTTCTAACTCAATTTACTCCGAATCTGGCGGTTAGGAAAATTAGCTGTGGCACAAGGCACGCCAAAAAACAGGTCAACGGGCAATGATAACATGTCTTTGTTCTCAAATTCAGCGCTTTAATGCATCAAAATAATTAATTAAAGATTAGAACAATCATTAATATTGTGTAACAACCGTCAGTGTCAGTTTATTTTAATCAGTCATCTAGCTAGCTCACGCGACATTTTTTAGATCTACTAGAGCCCCGTTTATACTTAGCCGGCTAAGGTTATCCCACCTAACCTTATCCACACACACACACAATGGTCGTGTGTCCGCCGGCGCAACGCGACCTAGTACGCATGCGCGGAAAATGCTCACGTCATAGTCACATCCAGTGTTGATTTGAGTGCAAGTTCTTAAATTTAACTTATCTGAACAATATCCAATGTTGTGGTATTTAAATTAACTGGAATCCAGTGTGCTGTGGGGCCCTATTGTAGTGAATCACACCTGAGCCATCATAAATTAATCAAATCTTTATTAAACACGTGAACAATGTGATAAAGAACATTTTACAACAATAAATCTAGATATCTGGTCAGGACACTCCTTACTCTTTTGCCTTCACCTTCATTGTCCATTTGTTTTTGGTGACTTTATATACTCTGGACCCAGATGTTGAGTCCGCGACATACATGGCCGACAATAACTGATACAGTCTGCTTTGCCAGTCGGCCAGGTAATACAAAGCACACGCTGCCTTTTTTATCACATCCACTGGAGCCCGCATTTTCGTTGACTATCCTTCGACAAATGGACAAAGTTTTTGGGTAAGTAGAATCACAACTGACCTCGACATTGGAAAGTTCGCTTGCCGTCTGAGATGTGTTGTATCCAAAATAGCTGCAATCGCTTTCTCTTAAAGGCCTACTGAAATGATTTTTTTTAATTTAAACGGGGATAGCAGATCTGTGTCATACTTGATCATTTCGCGATATTGCCATATTTTTGCTGAAAGGATTTAGTATAGAACAACGACGATAAAGATCGCAACTTTTGGTATCTGATAAAAAAAGGCTTGCCCCTACCGGAAGTAGCGTGACGTAGTCAATTGAACATATACGCAAAGTTCCCTATTGTTTACAATGATCGCCGCATGAAGTGAGAGAGATTCGGACAGAGAAAGCGACGATTTCCCCATTAATTTGAGCGAGGATGAAGAAAGATTTGTGGATGAGTAAAGTGCAAGTGAAGGACTAGTGGGGAGTGGAAGCGATTCAGATAGGGAAGATGCTGTGAGAGCCGGGGGTGACCTGATATTCAGCTGGAAATTACTAAAACAGTAAATAAACACAAGACATATATACAGGTATACTCTATAAGCCACAACACAACCAGGCTTATATTTAATATGCCACAAATTATTCCCACATAAAAACACCTAGGTGTTTGTTATGCTAGCTACTAGCTCGAGCTAGTTATAGCTCGAGCGGGTAATATGGATGGGATCCCGTATATATAACCAGCCAATACAACTCAAACACCTGCACAACACACACACTCACTCAGCCCAAAGAACCGTTCACCTAACCCAAGGTTCATAAAGCTTATATATTTAACCAAAGTTACGTACATGACACGCACGTACGGGCAAGCAATCAAATGTTTGGAAGCGCACGGGTGGGACCTGATATTCAGCTGGGAATGACTACAACAGTAAATAAGCACAAGACATGTATATACTCTATTAGCCACAACACAACCAGGCTTATATTTAATATGCCACAAATTAATCCCGCATAACAAACACCTAGGTGTTTGTTATGCTAGCTCCTAGCTCGAGCTAGTTATAGCAAGCGATCAAATGTTTGGAAGCGTACTCACGGTATCGCGTCTGCGTCTGTTAACGAAGTCAAAGTCCTCCTGGTAAGAGTCTCTGTTGTCCGAGTTCTTCGATCTTGACTGCATCTTTCGGGAATGTAAACAATGAAACACTGACTGTGTTGTGTTGCTGACTTCCCTCGCAAAATACTCCGCTTCGCACCGACTTTCTTCTTTGCTTGCTCAGCTTCTTTCTCCATAATGCAATGAACAAATTGCAACAGATTCACCAACACAGATGTCCAGAATACATCCAGAATGAGATGAAAACAGCTATTTTGTATTGGATTCAATGGAGTCCGAATACTTCCGTTTCAACGATTGACGTCACGCGCATACGTCATCCTCAAAGGCGTTTTGAACCGGAAGTTCCCCGGGAAATTTAAAATTGCACTTTGTAAGTTAACCCGGCCGTATTGGCATGTGTTGCAATGTTAAGATTTCATCATTGATATATAAACTATCAGACTGCGTGGTCTGTAGTAGTGGGTTTCAGTAGGCCTTTAAGGTATTCATTTGGGATTTCCACAAGCGTCTGTGCATGTAGAAGAATGAGAAACACGGGCATGTCTGGATGACTCACCTCCATATTTCCAGTGGTTCGCTCCGGCTGTCATGAAGCTGGCTGTGGCGCGTTCTTTCTGGCATCACTTCCTGTGTGGGGCGCGGTCTTTCTGACTTCACTTCCTCTCCGAACTCTGTTTGTAAACGATCAATGAGTCCATACAAAGCTAAGAGCCGGAGATTCAAGAAATACACGGCGCACTTACCCGTGTAAAACATTATCCAAGGAGGGTTACCTTAAATAATAGTGTGGCTGAAACGGGCTTTAGGCTAAATAATTATTCGTTTAAGGGGTTATCCGGCTTAGTGTAGACATAGCCTATTTAAAACCTACTAAAACCTTGGTGACAACAAGATGGCAGGCTAAAAACGGGTCATTGTTTTATATAGAAGCGTTTTATATTAACAACAGACTTGCATAGCTCTTCATTCGTCGATCGTGCAATAATGGCGGTACAACCTAACGAAGGCTGAAACTTATTTAGAAAATGTTAAAATGATATTGAAAGTGTTAACAAACTACTGCTTATTTTTTAGGGATGCTGAGGAAACCAAGCCCTCTAATGATCAACATGATGGTAAAGAGTCTTCTGGAGGTAGAAGAGGAAACCGCTTCCATCCATACAAAGACAAAAACAGTGGTGAAAAGAGAAGTGGTCATAGGAACCAGGTGTTCATCAGCAACATTCCCTATGAAATGAAGTGGCAGGCAATTAAAGATCTCATGCGTGAGAAAGGTAAGCCTGACTGACTTAGGTGAGGTTTGTTTCTTAACCTACTTTTGCTTCCACAGCATTATGTAACTTATACCCTTCCCAGATGGATGTTTCTAATACTAGTTGTAGTAGTAGTAGTACTGCCGTAGTCTCTACCTTTTTCTGGATATGCCCAAATAGCAGGAAATAACCTTTTGTGCTATGGCGTTTCAAAATTTCCGGGTGGAAGTTAATCTAGAGTTAGTGATATGATGATCCATGTGAAAAGGATGATGATATATTTCACTTGCCCTGTTCGCTAAACCCAAATATATTTTAGAATGACGTGACTGTATGACTTTGTTGCATCTGTTGCAGAGTGAACCTTGTCTATGTGAATGAACTGACTGAACTATTTGAAAAACTTTCTCGAGGCCTGAAAGACAGCATAAACCTCAATTGCTATGAATGGAATCTGTTGACCACCTGCTCAATGTTGAAGTCTTTCAAATTTCCCAGGTTGAACGTAGCTGTGTGTCTGGCCTTGGCCTTTGGGTGTCTCAGTCACTGCCCAGCAAGGCATGGTGGTACCTGGTGGGATGTTGGTCTGGGCTGACTGTATATCATTAATGGGACATCTCCAGTTTTAGCGGCATTGCCAAGGCCCACGGCACTTTGATGACTTGGTGATTTACATTCCTTTGTTCTTTTTTGGTATTTTTTCCTGTGTATGTCTCATGTAGTCGGTGAGGTAACATACGTGGAGCTCTTTAAGGATGCTGAAGGAAAGTCAAGGGTAAGTGATGTGGCCAATTTGCTGCACGAGGTTTTAAATGCCCTCAGCAGGCTCTCCTTAATCAAGTGCTTTTGAAGGTTCCGATCCTTTGGGTCTTACTAGAACTGGATGTACTCTAGGTTGCTTCTAGAGCTTGATAGGTGGATAATGATTGACATTTACTTGAAATGGAGATGTCTTGTTGATTTTTGGAAAGTAGCATTATGAACTCCAAGAGCACACTTTTTTTGCTTTTGTTGTTGTCATTTTAATTGGTGTAAAAGTTTGTTTGACTATTTTCCAAAGGGACATATGGATTGTGTGATTTGTCTGATTGACCCTCAAAATGGCTCAGCAAAGGAACAAAACACTCTTATGAGTTTATGTAGTATTTTTATTGACATATTACTTTTCAATGGCAAAAATGCATATAATATATGTATAACTGTGCTTCAATGAAAGTAATATATTTTTTGATTCATTCTGCCATTTTGCTCAAAAATTTTACTTTTAAATTTAATTTAATATCATAAAGAGTAACAAAATGCATATTCCACTTTATTTTTTTTAATATATTGAAGTAATCTCTTATCAATATAATTTTGAAAATTTATATTTATATCATATTTGCAAAACAATAAATTTCAAACTGAAAGCAGCCAGTAGATGAATTAGGATGTTCAAGTGTCTTGTCCTGCTTATAACTATTTCTTGTCCTCCCTTTACATTGCAACTTTGTGTGCAACCTGAACCTCTGTGATGTCCATTGGTTAGGGGTGTGGGTAAGAAAACATTTATTGAAGATTTAAAATTTAGGTTATTTTGAATTTTCTTGGTATAATGACCTGCTTCTTTGTCTTGCTTAAATAGTGTGGTGGAATTCAAAGATGAAGAGTTTGTGAAAAAAGCAATAGAAACCATGAATAAATATGACCTGTTTGGAAGGCCTCTCAACATCAAGGAGGTAAGCAAGCTTCAGTGGTAATTGAAGATGGACTGTACTTGTTTAGATTCACATTTTACATAGCTGATCTAATACCTGAATTTGAATTTCTGCTGATACTGATACTATTCCGATACCAGTTTTGTTTCCTTAAAGGCCTACTGAAACCCACTACTACCGACCACGCAGTCTGATAGTTTATATATCAATGATGAAATCTTAAAATTGCAACACATGCCAATACGGCCGGGTTAACTTATAAAGTGCAATTTTAAATTTCCCGCTAAACTTCCGGTTGAAAAACTCCTTTGGATATGACGTATGCGTGTGACGTCACGACAGCAACGGAAGTATTCGGAGCCCGTTGAATCCAATACAAAACAGCTCTGTTTTCATCTCATAATTCCACAGTATTCTGGACATCTGTGTTGGTGAATCTTTTGCAATTTGTTTAATGAACAATGGAGGCTGCAAAGAAGAACGTTGTAGGTGGGATCGGTGTATTAGCGGCTGGCTGTAGCAACACAACAAGGACTACTTACTTGGATAGCAGACGCCTAGCCGATGCTAGCCGCCAACCGCACGGATGATCGGGTGAAGTCCTTCGTCGTGAGCACGGGTGTTGATGAGCAGATGAGGGCTGGCTGGCGTAGGTGGAGCGCTAATGTTTTTATCATAGCTCTGTGAGGTCCGGTTGCTAAGTTAGCTTCAGCGTCGTTAGCAAAAGCATTGTTAAGCTTTGCCAGGCTGAGAATTATTAACCGTGTAGTTACATGTCCATGGTTTAATAGTATTGTTGATCTTCTGTCTATCCTTCCAGTCAGGGATTTATGTATTTTGTTTCTATCTGCATTTGAGAACGATGCTATCACGTTAGCTCAGTAGCTAAGTGTTTCACCGATGTATTGTCGTGGAGATAAAAGTCACTGTGAATGTCCATTTCGTGTTCTCGACTCTCATTTTCAAGAAGATATAGTATCCGAGGTGGTTTAAAATACAAATCCGTGATCCACAATAGAAAAAGGAGAGAGTGTGGAATCCAATGAGCCAGCTTGTACCTAAGTTACGGTCAGAGCGAAAAAAGATACGTCCTTCACTGCCTCTCTAGTCATTCACTCTAACGTTCCTCATCCACAAATCTTTCATCCTCGCTGAAATTAATGGGGTAATCGTCGCTTTGTCGCGCCGAATCTCTCTCGCTCCATTGTAAACAACGGGGAATTGTGAGGAATATTACCTCCTGTGACGTCACGCTACTTCCGGTACAGGCAAGGCTTTTTTTATCAGCGAGCAAAAGTTGCGAACTTTATCGTCGATTTTCTCTACTAAATCCTTTCAGCAAAAATATGGCAATATCGCGAAATGATCAAGTATGACACATAGAATGGATCTGCTATTCCCATTTAAATAAAAAAAAATCCTTTCAGTAGGCCTTTAAATGTTATGTTAACATTAATATGTATTTTGTATAGTGCTGCCTTGATTAGTCGACGTAAACGACGCAAGAAAATTAGTTGCTGGCCCTTTAAAAAAAAAAAAAAAAAAGTTGATTTGTGGTTTTACTGTCGACACCCGTTTATGAATAGCCCCCCGGGTGGCAAAGGGTTATTAGCTTGTGCAACTGACTAAAGTATGGCCATACACAGAGTGTAGCCACTCCTATCAGTTAAGAACTATTACATCCATCGCGAAAGATAAACTATACCTCTTACAAGCATCATATTCACAAGAGGACAGGAGAAATACCGACACATGCTACGCATACACTGAGCTAGAGAAGATGAAAAGCCATGCTAAATGCTA
This sequence comes from Entelurus aequoreus, assembly GCF_033978785.1. NCBI lineage: Eukaryota > Metazoa > Chordata > Actinopteri > Syngnathiformes > Syngnathidae > Entelurus > Entelurus aequoreus. The sequence goes on from NC_084732.1 coordinate 54,911,262, forward strand.
AGCTAGCTTGAATATTTATTATAGAAACAGAAGAATGTGCCTTTTTACACATTAACAGAAGTCTAGCTGGATCCACGTTACAACGGCAAGTAACCAGCTATAAACAGAAAACTAGCAAGTACGGTCATATATATCCATATAGTAGGACAGCATAATTAATATCAAATCGACTTTAAGGTTTTTAATATTTTACATCATCCTGTTGCAGTAGCAGAAGCTATCATTTGTCTATCTTGTTTATCTTTATAGCATCTCTGCAGTACAGTTTAAAATGATAAGTAATCTTTTATCTGCTTCTCATTCAAGGACACCGATGGAGAACATGTGCGACGTGTGCTGCAGCGCATGGGAGAAGGAGTTCGGGGGCAGGAATTGGGACCTGGTGTAATAAATATCCCCCCCTCAATCGCCAACAATCCCAACATTCCACATGAAATCAAGCATGCACTGCAAATGGGTCGACTAGGATCTACAGTGTTTGTGGCCAATGTGAGGACAATTTAATGTTAATAACACATTAATACAGACCTACTAAAATCCTTCCAGTATAATACAGAATATTAGTGTTTTTTTATTGATGTCATTTTGTTTTATAGCTTGATTTCAAGGTGGGCTGGAAGAAGCTAAAGGAAGTGTTTAGCATGGCAGGTATGGTAAAACGGTCTGACGTAAAGGAGGACAAAGACGGCAAGAGCCGTGGCATGGGTACCGTTACTTTTGAGCAGCCACTGGAGGCTGTACAGGCCATATGTATCCTTTAAGCGTCAACACAAAAACTGCAAGTACAAAAATCAATACATGTTTAATTTTAAATTGACGTTCTCCTTGACTCAGCATCCAGCAATGTTTAATGGACAGATGCTCTTTGACAGACAGATGCATGTGAAAATGGTGAGGTGTTTCTGTTTAATATAACTTAATAGATTGGCATTTAATAAATGGATGGATGTTTTGCTTTGACAGGATGAAAAATCCCTGCCCCCTGAAGATATTCGACAAGTTGAAAAAACACCTCAGCTACCACGTGAGTGTGCTAACATTGTGGCTGAAACTCATGTTTGCATACAAGAACCCAGAGATAGATAGACATTTATATTAATGACTATACACAGCTAAAAGAAAAACAGTCAATCTTATTTGAAAATGCAAGTCCCTCTGTGAATTAACATACTGCATTTAAGAACCGTGTCCATAAATAGTGTAGCTAGTTGCAGTCCCAGAGAACTAACAGACAATTTGCAGTCATGTTGTTATGCTAGAAATAGTTAAAACACAAACTAAAGGGCTTGTTGCGTGCGGGTTTAGTTTGTCATTACATGCTATAAGCCGTAAGACAGCAGTATATAATGTTTAAAACCCAATTGGAATGTTACTGCCCTGAAAGCAGTTGTGTAAATGTTTCAAACAGCTCCTTATAATATGCCATAGCCAAATTGTCTATAAATGTCTAAAACTAAAAGTACAAGTTCAGCTATCTATACCTCCAGTCCAATGAGTTACAGCAAAACAGCTGCCTTAAATTTTTTTTCATTAGTTTCGTTCAGTTTCAGATTATTTCGAACATGCATACGATACAATGTAATGCATCACACAATTCCAGTTGTTTCATTACAGGAAGTCCGAAAAGGAGTAGGAAGAAGCAAAGCTTATTTAATCCTACCCCTTTTCATACCATGGCAATTTTATCCAATTTCCTTGTTCTCTGTAACAGAACAGTGAACAAATAAATAATATACCATAGTAAGCAAACTAATATTAAATACATAAATAATCTTTGTCTCAATAAAAAACGAAAAAAAGGGTTCAAGATGTTCATCATAATTCTTGTTCTGTGTACTTTGTGAAAACTTGTAGTTTGAACAGTCTCTTAAAGGCTTACTGAAACCCACTACTACCGACCACGCAGTCTGATAGTTTATATATCAATGATGAAATCTTAACATTGCAACACATGCCAATACGGCCGGGTTAACTTATAAAGTGCAAGTTCAAATTTCCCGGGAAATATCCGGCTGAAAACATCTCGGTATGATAACGTTTGCACGTGACGTCACGGGTTGAAGCAGACATTTTGGAATAGCACGGTGGCCAGCTTAAGTTGTCTGTTTTCACCACATAATTCCACAGTATTCTGGACATCTGTGTTGGTGAATCTTTTGCAATTTGTTCAATTAACAATGGAGACAGCAAAGAAGAAAGCTGTAGGTGGGATTGGTGTATTAGCGGCTGGCTACAGCAACACAACCAGGAGGCCTTTGAGTTGGATAGCAGACGCGCTATCCGACGCTAGCCGCCGACCGCACTGATGATCTGAAGTCCTCCGTCGCGCCGTCGATCGCTGGAACGCAGGTGAGCACGGGTGATGATGAGCGCTGGCGTAGGTGGAGAGCTAATGTTTTTAGCATAGCTCTGCTGAGGTCCTGTAGCTAAGTTAGCTTCAATGGTGTCGTTAGCAACAGCATTGCTAGGCTTCGCCAGGCTGGACAGCATTAACCGTGTGGTTGCAGGTCCAGGGTTTGGTTCGGTGTCTCCTGATAATAGAAGTAATAATAGTATTGTTGATCTTCTGTCTATCCTTCCAGTCAGGGGCTTATTTCTTCTGTTTCTATCTGCAGTTAAACACGATGCTATAACGTTAGCTCCGTAGCTAAAGTGCTTCGCCGATGTATTGTCGTGGAGATAAAAGTCACTGTGAATGTCCATTTCGCGTTCTCGATTCTCATTTTCAAGAGGATACAGTATCCGAGGTGGTTCTAAATACAAATCCGTGATCCACAATAGAAAAAGGAGAAAGTGTGGAATCCAATGAGCCCTTGTACCTAAGTTACGGTCAGAGCGAAAAAAGATATGTCCTGCACTGCACTCTAATCCTTCACTCTCACGTTTCTCATCCACAAATCTTTCATCCTCGCTCAAATTAATGGGGTAATCGTCGCTTTCTCGGTCCGAATCGCTCTCGCTGCTGGTGTAAACAATGTGCAGATGTGAGGTGCTCTTCAACCTGTGACGTCACGCTACTTCCGGTACAGGCAAGGCTTTTTTTATCAGCGACCAAAAGTTGCAAACTTTATCATCGATGTTCTCTACTAAATCCTTTCAGCAAAAATATGGCAATATCGCAAAATGATCAAGTATGACACATAGAATGGACCTGCTATCCCTGTTAAAATAAGATAATTTCATTTCAGTAGGCCTTTAAACTGAATCATATTGGTGCTTTGTTTGATTTCTTTAGTTAATCCATTCCATAATTTCCTCTAAGGTTATATATCTCCTCTTTTGTTGAGAAGAATTGTACATTCTTGGGTAGCAGGTTATAGTTTGCTTTATACATAGTTTTAGCTGTTGGGAAATGCACTAAATCGGTGAATTTCAATAATTGTTATTTAATAAATAAAGGGTTTGTATGTTCTCTATATCCAACATTATGTATTATTCTAATTGATCTTTTTTGTAACACATTTAGTGAATGAAGGGCACATATGGTACCAGTATGCTGTTTTTTTCCAATACAATACTTGTAAAATGTAGTTTGTCTCTTTTATCCGATTATTAATCGATTAATCGAAGTAATAATCGACAGATTCATCGTTAGTTGCAGCCCAAGTGTATATATATATGTGTATATATACGTGTGTGTGTATATATGTGTATATATACAGTATGTGTGTACGTGTATATGTATATATATATACATACATATATGTGTATGCTTATATACATATATGTATATACCAGTGACGTGCGGTGAGGTTCATGGCTGGTGAGGCACTGACTTCATCACAGTCAGATTTACAAACATATGAACCCTAAAGAGTATCTTATTCACCATTTGATTGGCAGCAGTTAACAGGTTATGTTTAAAAGCTCATACCAGCATTCTTCCCTGTTAGGCACTCAGCATCAAGGGTTGGAATTGGGGGTTAAATCACCAAAAATTATTCCCGGGCGCGGCGCCGCTGCTGCCCACTGCTCCCCTCCCCTCACCTCCCAGGGGGTGATCAAGGGGATGGGTCAAATGCAGAGGACACATTTCATTACACCTAGTGTGTGTGTGTGACAATCATTGGTACTTTAACTCAACCTTAACTTTACACATACAAACTGTAGCACACAAAAAAGCACATTTAATAAAAAAAACGTTATTATGGTCTTACCTTTACTTAAAATGAAGTCCATGCGCCGCTGTTGTGCTGGATTAATGCACCCCCGCCGTAGAATGCACCCCCTGACGCGAGTGTTATATCAACTAAAGCCCACACTTAAAGTTTCCACGTGCAAGATTGAATCTATTTAAAAAAGTTATTTAATAAGAAGCCAAAAAGTGCAAAAACAATAATGTTTGTGTTGGAGGAGTTGTGAATGAATGAAATATGAAATCAGTGCTGCAGTCTGCAGGTGTACCTAATGTTGTGGCCCTGCAGTCATTCACAACTCCTCCAACACGAACATTATTGTTTTTGCACTTTTTGGCTTTTTATTAAATAACTTTTTAAAAATAAATTCAATCTTGCACGTGGAAAGTTTAAGTGTGGGCTTTAGTTGATATAACACTCCCGTCAGGGTGTGCATTCTCTACCACCAGGAGACGGGATTACTGTGAGCCTCAGCCAGTGCGTCTTCGCAGCAGTTTTATGATTGCTCAGCACAAGAAATACGTTACACACATACAGTTGTTGACAAAATACACTGTACATTATATACCTCAGCTAGCTAAACTATGGAAATGTATTATATAATTCATATAGCAATACGGTCAGCAGTTAGCCGAGTCCGCAATCCATGTTGAGGCACAACGCAGTGACGTGCCTCAACTGGCTGCTGATCACAGCAAGTCTCTTCTCAGTATTTGAATGGCAAATGTGAAAATTCAGCGATTTTGAATAAAAATAATCTAAAACTGGTGAAGTTAAATGCAAAATAACTTTATAGTATAATCACTGGATACATATAACAATTTAATTATTTTTTTTTCTTTTTACATATTTTTTCTTTCCATGATGGCACGTGAGACACTGCCTCCAGTGACTGCACGTCACTGGTATATACATTTATATACATATATATGTATGTATATACATATATATGTATGTATATACATATACGTGTATATGTATATACATGTATATACATATATATGTATGTATGTGTGTGTATATGTATATATACATACATACATACATATATATACATACATATATGTATGTACCGTATTTTCCGCACCATAAGCCGCACCTAAAAACCACAATTTTTCTCAAAAGCTGACAGCGCGGCTAATAACCTGGTGCGGCTTTTGTATGGATTAATATTAATATTCGTTTTCATAAAGTTTAGGTCTCGCAACTACGGTAAACAGCCGCCATCTTTTTTCCCCGTAAAAGAGGAAGCGCTTCTTCTTCTATGGTAAGCAACCTCCCCCATAGAAGAGGAAGCACTTCTTCTTCTACTGTAAGCAACCTCCAAGGTGAGCACCCGCCCCCGTAGAAGAAGAAGCGCGCGGATAATACGATTCATTTAATTTGTGTGTTACTGTAAAGACGACCACAAAATGGCTCCTACAAAGAGACACGCGTTCAACGCAGACTTTAAACTCAAGGCAATAAGTCACGCAGAAGAACACGGAAATAGAGCAGCAGCGAGAGAATTGAACATAAATGAATCAATGGTGCGTAGGTGGAGGAAGCAACAAGATGACCTGCGCCAAGTAAAGAAGACAAAACAGAGTTTTGGAGGGAACAAAGCAAGATGGCTACAGTTGGAGGACAAACTCGAACAGTGGGTTGTTGAGCAGAGAGCAGCAAGGAGAAGTGTTAGTACCATCACTATTCGCATGAAGGCAACAGCGCTAGCAAGCGAACTTCACTTGGATGATTTTAAAGGTGGTGCTTCTTGGTGTTTTCGATTCATGAAAAGACGCAATCTCTCCATCCGCACACGGACTACTATTTCACAGCAACTACCAAAAGACTTTCAAGAAAAGCTGGCTACTTTTCACGCATATTGTAAAAACAAGATAGCTGAAAAAAAGATCCGGCCAGAGCACATCATCAACATGGACGAGGTTCCCCTCACTTTTGATATTCCTGTGAACTGCACCGTGGATAAAACAGGAGCTTGTACGGTAAATATTCGCACCACAGGGCATGAGAAGTCGTCTTTCACAGTGGTCCTAGCTTGCCATGCTAATGGACAGAAACTTCCACCCATGGTTATATTCAAAAGGAAGACCTTGCCAAAAGAGAACTTTCCAGCCGGCATTATCATAAAGGCTAACTCGAAGGGATGGATGGATGAGGAAAAGATGAGCGAGTGGTTGAAAGAAGTGTATGTGAAGAGACCGGGTGGCTTTTTTCACGCAGCTCCGTCCTTGTTGATTTACGACTCCATGCGTGCCCACATCACTGATGGTGTAAAAAAACAAGTGAAACACACTAATTCAACACTCGCCGTCATTCCGGGTGGATTAACCAAAGAACTCCAACCACTGGATATTGGTGTAAACAGGGCATTTAAAGCTCGACTGCGAACGGCGTGGGAACAATGGATGACCGAAGGCGAGCACACCTTCACTAAAACAGGGAGACAGCGCCGGACAACATCTGCCAACACCTGCCGGTGGATTGTAAATGCCTGGGCGGATATATCGGTCTCAACTGTGGTCCGAGCTTTCCGGAAGCCAGGATTCACGGAACTGCTGGACAACAACAGCGACACTGACTCTGATGACTTCGACGAGACGGAGCCAGCTAATTTGGATGCCGTGTTCGCCCAACTTTTTAATTCAGACACTGAAGAAGAATTCGAGGGATTTATGGATGAAGAATAACTTCAGAAAGTGAGCTTTAAATGTTTATTTTGTGTGTTGTGTGACATTATCGTTCGAGCAACGTTGAGTTATTGATGTTGCTATTGCTCTGCTCTGCACTATTTTGAGTGTTACTATTTTTGTGATTGCACATTTGCACGTTACATGATTGCACATTACATTTTGGGAGTGAACAGAGTTGTTAGAACGCTGGTTTTTAATATATTAAAGTTTGACTGACCTCCATCTGACTGTTTTTTTGACATTCCCTTTAGCGCAGCGTAGGTGCGGCTAATAACCCCGGTGCGGCTAATAGGTAAACAAAGTTTTGAAATATGCTGTTCATTGAAGGTGCGGCTTATAACACGGGGCGCCTTATGGTGCGGAAAATACGGTATGTATGTGTATATATATACATATATGTATATACATATATGTATATACATGTATATACATACCGTATTTTCCGCACTGTAAGGCGCACCGGATTATAAGGCGCACCTTCAATGAATGGCATATTTCAAAATTTTGTTCATATATAAGGCGCACTGGATTATAAGGCGCACCTATGTCAACAAAACAGTCAGGTCAGTCAAACTTTATTATTAGATTACAAACCAGCGTTCTGACAACTCTGTTCACTCCCAAAATGAATAAACAGATGATTTACTCGTGTTACGTAAATCAAACGTTAGCGCTATCACAATATATAGTAACACTCGAAATAGTGCAGAGCAATAACAATATATCAATAACTCAACGTTGCTCAAACGTTAATGTCACACAACACACAAAATAAACATGTAAAGCTCACTTTATGAAGTTATTTCTCATCCACGAATCCCTCGAATTCTTCTTCAGTGTCCGAATAAAACAGTTGGGCTAATACGGCATCCAAAATGGCCGGCTCCGTCTCGTCAAAGTCGTCATTAATGGAGTGAGTGTCGCTGCTGTTTAGCAGTTCAGTGACAATTCCTGCCTTCCTGAAAGCTCGGACCACGGTTGAGACTGAATCAGCCCAGGCATTTACGATCCACTGGCAGATAGTGGCGTATGTCGTCCGGCGCTGTCTCCGTCTTGGTGAACGTGTGTTCGCCTTCTGTCATCCACTGTTCCCTTCGCAGTTTAGCTTCGAATGCCCTGTTGACACCAATATCTAGCGGCTGGAGTTCTTTTGTCAATCCACCCGGAATGACGGCGAGTATTGAATTAAGCGCGTAAGCGTGTCTCTTAATGTGATGTTATGAGCTAGGCTAGGGAATATAACAACTACACTACCCAGCATGCAACGGGAGTGACGAGCATGCGCGGTAGCCCTGAGAAGCGTTGTTGTATGTCGCCAAGACTCGCCATGCCGGCAGTTAGAATGTGGTTATGAGCACGCTGCGAGTAAACTTTGAGAACTCAGCCAACACGCCTCGTCTGCATTATTTATAATTAGACAGACAACACACTTAATAGGAGCCATTTTGGGGTCTTTACATAAACACACAAATGGAAATGAAACGTCATATATCCCAGCATGCACCGCGCGCTTCTTCTACGGGGGGAAAAAGATCGCGGCTGTTTACCGTAGTTGCGAGACCTAAACTTTATGAAAATTAAGTTTGTTGTGGCTCAATATTTGTCCATAATCTATATCCGGATTATAAGGCGCACTGTCAGCTTTTGACAAAATTGGAGGTTTTTAGGTGCGCCTTATAGTGCGGAAAATACGGTTTATATGTATGTATATACTGTACATTTACGTGTATATGGATATACATGTATATGCATATATATGTATGTACATACATATACGTGTATATGTATATACGAATATATGTATATACATATGTGTATGTATGTATGTACAAATATATGTATATACATATGTGTATGTATGTACGAATATATTTATATACATATGTGTATGTATATATATATATATATATATATATATATATATATATATATATATATATATATATATATACATACACATATGTATATATGTATATATGTCTTAATTAGATTATCCAAAAAAATAGTGCTCGATACCGTGGTAGAGCGTAATATGTATGTGTGGGAAAAAAATCACAAGACTATTTCATCTCTACAGGCCTGTTTCATGAGGGGTTATCTCAATCCTCAGGAGATTTTAATGGAAGCATTCACATACCATGGTTTATATAGGGCACAGAGCGGGTGTGTACAGGCAGGCGTGGGGGCGTGGTGATTAGCTCATGTGTTACCTAGGAGGTGTTTCCTTCTGTGACGGCATGCTGATACAATATCGCTGCGCTTAACAAGCGCTTCTTCTTCTACGGTAAGCAACCGCCCCCATAGAAGAGGAAGCGCTTCTTCTTCTACTGTAAGCAACCTCCAAGGTGAGCACCCGCCCCCGTAGAAGAAGAAGCGCGCGGATAATACGATTCATTTAATTTGTGTGTTACTGCTGATACAATTTCGCTGCGCTTGTTAAGCGCAGCGAAATTGTATCAGCATGCCGTCACAGAAGGAAACACCTCCTAGGTAACACATGAGCTAATCACCACGCCCCCACGCCTGCCTGTACACACCCGCTCTGTGCCCTATATAAACCATGGTATGTGAATGCTTCCATTAAAATCTCCTGAGGATTGAGGTAACCCCTCATGAAACAGGCCTGTAGAGATTTTTTCCCACACATACATATATATATATATATATATATATATATATATATATATATATATATATATATATATATATATATACATACATACAGTCAAGAAAATAAGTATTTGAACACCCTGCTATTTTGCAAGTTCGTCTGAAATTTTCACGGTAGGTGCATGTCCACTGTATGAGAGATAACCTAAAAAGAAAAATCCAGAAATCACAATCCATGATTTTTTAACAACTTATTCGTGGGATACAGCTGAAAATAAGTATTTGAACACCTGTCTATCAGCTAGAATTCTGACCCTCAAAGACCTGTTAGTCCACCTTTAAAAGTCCTCCACTCCACTGTATTATCCTGAATCAGATGCACCTGTGTGAGGTTGTTAGCTGCATAAAGACACCTGTCCACCCCATACAATCAGTAAGACCCAAACATTCAGCATGGCTAAGAGCAAAGAGCTGTCCAAAGAAACCAGAGACAAAATTGTACTCCACAAGGATGGAAAGGGCTACGGAGAAATTGCCAAGCAGCTTGGGGAAAAAAGGTCCACTGTTAGAGCAATCATTAGAAAATGGAAGAAGCTAAACATGACGGTCAATCTCAATCGGAGTGGAGCCCCATGCAAGATATCACCTCGTGGGGTCTCAATGATGCTAAGAAAGGTAAGGAATCAGCCCAGGACTACACGGCAGGACTTGGTCAATGACCTGAAAAGAGCTGGGACCACTGTTTCCATGGTTTGATATCATGCATGGCACGGAAGGTTCCCCTGCTTAAACCAGCACATGTTAAGGCCCGTCTTAAGTTTGCCAATGACCATTTGGATGATCCAGAGGAGTCATGGGAGAAAGCTTTGTGGACAGATGAGACCAAAATTGACCTTTTTGGTCATAATTCCACTATGGGTGTTTGGAGGAAGAAGAATGATGCGTACCATACCAAGAACACCATCCCTACTGTGAAGCATGGGGGTGGTAGCATCATGCTTTGGGGGTGTTTTTCTGCTCATGGGACAGGACGACTGTACTGTATTAAGGAGAGGATGACTGCAGCCATGTATTGTGAGATTTTGGCCAGAAACCTTCCCTCAGTCAGATCATTGAAGATGAGTTGTGGCTGGATCTTCCAACATGACAATGACCCAAAGCACACAGCCAGGAAAACCAAGAGGTGGCTTCGTAAGAACCATATCAAGGTTCTGGAGTGGCCAAGCCAGTCTCCAGATCTAAATCCAATTGAAAATCTTTGGAGGGAGCTGAAAGTCTTTGTTACTCAGCGACAGCCCAGAAACCTGACTGATCTAGAGAAGATCTGTGTGGAGGAGTGGGCGAAAATCCCTCCTGCAGTCTGTGCAAACCTGGTGAAGAACTACAGGAAACGTTTGACCTCTGTAATTGCAAACAAAGGCTACTCTACCAAATATTAATGTTGGTGTTCAAATACTTATTTTCAGCTTTATCACACAAATAAATTGTTAAAAAAATCATAGATTGTGATTTCTGGATGTTTTCTTTTTAGGTTATCTCTCATACAGTGCACATGCACCTACCATGAAAATTTCAGACCCCTCCATGATTTCTAAGTGGGAGAACTTGCAAAATAGCAGGGTGTTCAAATACTTATTTTCTTGATTGTATATATATATATATATATATATATATATATATCTATATATATATATATATATATATATATATATATATATATATATAGATATATATATATATATATATATATATATAGATATGTATGTATGTATATATGTATGTGTGTGTGTGTATATATATGTATGTATGTATATGTGTGTGTGTGTATATATGTGTGTGTATATGTGTATATATATACATATATGTATATATATGTGTGTGTATGTGTATATACATACATACATATATATGTATATACTTATATATGTATATACAAACTGTATGTACAGTATATACATATATGTATGTATATACATATGTGTATATGTATATACCAATATATGTATGTATACAGTATATGTGTATGTATGTACATATATATTATTAGGGCTGCAACTAACGATTAATTTGATAATCGATTAATCTGTCAATTATTACTTCAATCAATAATCGGATAAAAGAGACAAACTACATTTCTATCCTTTCCAGTATTTTATTGGAAAAAAAAAAACGGCATACTGGCACCATACTTATTTTGATTATTGTTTCTCAGCTGTTTGTACATGTTGCAGTTTATAAATAAAGGTTTATAAAAAAAAAAATTGTCTCTGCGCATGCGCACAGCATAGATCCAACGAATCAATGACTAAATTAATCGCCAACTATTTTTATAATTGATTTTAATCGATTAGTTGTTGCAGCCCTAATATATATATATATATATATATATATATATATATATATATATACATATATATATATATATATATATATATATATATATATATGTATATATATATATATATATATATACACACACACACACATGTATGTGTGCGTGTATATATATACACAGTATTTTCTGCATTATAAGGCGCACCTTCAATGAATGGCACATTTCAAAATTTTGTTCATATATAAGGCGCACTGGATTATAAAGCGCACCTATGTCAACAAAACAGTCAGGTCAGTCAAACTTTATTATTAGATTAGAAACCAGCGTTCTGACAACTGTGTTCACTCCCAAAATGAATAAACAGATGATTTACTCGTGTTACGTAAATCAAACGTTAGCGCTATCACAATGTAGTAACACTCGAAATAGTGCAGAGCAATAACAATATATGAATAACTCAACGTTGCTCAAATGTTAATGTCACACAACACAACACACAAAATAAACATGTAAAGCTCACTTTATGAAGTTATTCCTCATCCACGAATCCCTCGAATTCTTCTTCTTCAGTGTCCGAATGAAACAGTGGGGCGAATACGGCATCCAAAATGGCCGGCTCCGTCTCGTCAAAGTCGTCATTAATCGAGTCAGTGTCGCTGCTGTTTAGCAGTTCAGTGACAATTCCTGCCGTCCTGAATGCTCCGACCACAGTTGGGACTGAATCAGCCCAGGCATTTACAATCCACTGGCAGATAGTGGCGCATGTCGTCAGGCGCCGTCTTGGTGAACGTGTGTTCGCCTTCTGTCATCCACTGTTCCCACGCAGTTAGCAGTCTAGCTTCAAATGCCCTGTTGACACCAATATCTAGCGGCTGGAGTTCTTTTGTCAATCCACCCGGAATGACGGCGAGTATTGAATTAAGCGCGTAAGCTTGTCTCTGTCATGAGCTAGGGATTATAACAACTACACTACCCAGCATGCAACGGGAATGACGAGCATGTGCGGTAGGTCGCCATGCCGGCAGTTAGAATGTGGTTATGAGCACGCTGTGAGTAAATGTTGAGAACTCAGCCAACACGCCTCGTCTGCATTATTTATAATTAGACAGACAACACACTTAAAAGGAGCCATTTTGGGGTCTTTACATAAACACACAAATGGAAATGAAATGTCACAAATCCCAGCATGCACCGCACGCTTCTTCTTCTACGGGGAAAAAAGATGGCGGCTGTTTACCGTAGTTGCGAGACCTAAACTTTATGAAAATGAATATTAATATTAATCCATATATAAGGCGCACCGGATTATAAGGCGCACTGTCAGTTTATGAGAAAATTTGTGGTTTTTAGGTGCGCCTTATAGTGCGGAAAATACGATATATCCATCCATCTTCTTCCGCTTATCTGAGGTTGGGTCGCCGGGGCAGCAGCCTAAGCAGGGAAGCCCAGACTTTCCTCTCCCCTGCCACTTCGTCCAGCTCATCCCGTGGGATCCCGAGGCGTTCCCAGGCCAGCCGGGAGACATAGTCTACCCAACGTGTCCTGGGTCTTCCCCGTGGCCTCCTACCTTCAGAAGACCCATAATAAATTCATAAAAGAACCAAACTTCATGAATGTTTTTTGTGACCAACAAGTATGTGCTCCAATCACTATATCACAAAAAAATAAGTGTTGTAGAAATTATTGGAAACTCAAAACAGCCATGACATTGTTCTTTACAAGTGTATGTAAACTTTAGATCGCGACTGTATCTCGATCCATAATCTAGGATTAGGTTAGAATACAATATATTGCTTTACTGACAAGAAAAATACAATCATTAGTAAATACCAAAAAAAATACTATGACTGAAACTAAACGGATAAGACATGGAGCAGGTAAAACACACATTGTTAAATATCAAACACAATTTGTAGCAATTTGTTACAAAATTCAGTAATTTCAGTTGCATTGGTTTGCGCTAAGTGGGAGGTTTTGACTCCGCTAATAATTGCCAACAAGCCAAGCAGCTTTGTGCGTCTACTTATCTGTATGGGCACGACAGGGGGCTGGTTAACTATATTATCTTTAAACTCCTTGAGCAGGTCTGGTTTAAAATAGCAGGGTGTTTTTCTTTCTTGTAAGTTGGGTGCTGAATGGCAAGAAGGCATAGTGGCTGTCAGCCAATTTAACTTTGCTTTTACTCTTTTGTCCACAGGTGGTCTATCTGGTGTTGGCATGGGACTGGGACCAGGAGGGCAACCTATTAATGCAAACAATCTGAACAGCGGAGGAAGTATGGGCAGCATGGGCGCAGGAGGTCAGTCACTGATAAATAATGTGTCGATTTAGTCAGAGTTTTCTGATCAAGATGTTTATTTATGGTGTATTTACGTATGTTGAGTAGGGTTGTCAAAAGTATTGATACTCAAACTTTGTGTCCGGATATGATAATGTATAATTTTCATTAACGATTTACTTTTGTTACTCTATGTAAAATATGCACTGCAAGCACAGATTTTCCTCATTGTGGGATAAATAAAGTTGATCTTATCTAGGGCTGCACCTAAATGGCCAAAATAATAATCACGATTATTTTCATCAATATTGAAATCACAATTATTTACTCTTAATAAAACATATTTTATTGCACTTTATATTTTAAACAAACAATGTAAATGTGGCTTTCATTTAAAAAAGAAAACTATAAAAAACTATTCATTAATATAGAATAAAATGTACAAAGGGCTAATTAAAATAAATATGCCATCGCGGAGTGCGATTATGAAGTGCAAACAAGTGAAAAAAATCAGATTATGCACAAAAGGCACGTACAAAGGAACACGTTCATTGTACTGCTCACAATATATATAGAACATATGTCTTTGGCCAAATAAAACGCTATTACATTTGTTATTTTGTCGAGTCTATGAGAGGTGGACGAATACGGGAACCCTTGGTGTACGGTTTATGTTATGGTTGTCTGTATTTTGGGCACCCCTGCTTTTGCAGCTGTTTGTAGTGCCGGTGGCGGGTAGCCCGCTCTGTTAGCAACCAGCTTTACAACGCACTGAAACGATTGTGGTTGAGAAAAGAAGTGAAGTGTTGTTAATGCTTAACGTGTATCCGCAACGCGCTAATTTGTTGGGATGTGCACACTAACGCAGCTTTTCCGTGCAACTCATTGTGGCGTTGGTTTTTGGTTCATCCGCGCAGGTGCATTTCGGGGTTTCGGGAAACGAGCGGGAGTGCCTGGACAAAAGAGAGATGTGCGGTCGTGTTTCCGGGTTAATATGTGTGCCTGTTGGTAATCTGCGGGAGGGGAGGGCACTGATGTAATAATAATTTTTTTTATATATATATAATTTCGGGAGCTACTGGCTGATCTACATTGAACCTCTGTTGTCACTCACTCTTACTCGCTCTAACATGAGTCCACTGTCTATCGGTTGCCCCTTGGTGGTTGGTTGCCAACATGCTTGGTTTGAAATGCAAATTAAATCTGTTTTTTAAATGTTAATATTGCCGATGATCACCCTCATGTAATCGTGGCGGCCAAAATCGTGATCACGATAAAAATTGTATTAATTGTGCAGCCCTAATCTTAACCGAAGGAAAGTCCAAGGTTTTCGATAAGCATGGTGGTCAAGAAGTCTTGTAGGTCAAATTTGGACAAGTGTCATAAAGCTTGACATACTGATCTGTATGTTAAATTCAGACAGGTTAACAAATCTTCAGTTTCAAACTCATGACTGATGTTATTGTGGCCTGCAAGAATGTTGGTCGTGTTATTATTGGCGATTAACCACAGCTAGCAGATAAAGGCTAACATCACAATAATGAAATACAACATTTGAAAAAATCAGGCATGTTCGTTTATTATGTTAATAGACCGTGTTCATATACTAAATGTACATATGTCGGTGACCTAAAATGTATTTTGTCTTTAAAGTCCCAGCATGTAGCAGAGCATTGTCAACCTGCAACACTTTACTAAACATCCTTAAAATATTGTTCTGAAAGTTATTAGTTACCATAGTTGCAGTTTTCTGTTTATTTTGAGCTGTTCTGTCAATTGTTACATTTTGTAAATAGGTAATTTTTTTAGTTAAAAAAAGTATACAATATTGTAGGGGTGAACGTTTTAGTCACTGTGGAATTAAAATTATATTTAGTACATTGGATATTTTTTGCTATCGAGTTGAACTTTTTAGTAATCTGACAGCCCTATTGGTGAGTGCTATTGACTCTGGGCCCTATTATCCTGTTTGCACTCATGTTTTTTCCATGCTTTAAGGTATGCATGTATCTTTTATTAGTATTCTCGCATAACCAGGCAAAAGTGCGTAAGTCTAGAATGAAGGCGGTCTCATTACTAATGAGCTGGACTTTGCCATGACGCCTTTTTTTGGGCTTCGTAAAAATGATGAAACCTGAAGTTTCGCTATCACTCAAGGTCATTGAAATCTATGAAAAATAGGATTTTAAATTTGAAAAGTTCGTATCAATCCAGGCAGTGCTTGTCTTGTGAATGTGTGTCGCCATGAGGCCCTTTTCCACCAAAAGTTCAGGAATTTGTGTGGTTTTTGTTTCCAACTCATTTTACAGTTAAGGGTAGTTTATACAAATCACGCTGATAATGTATGGAAGAGTGGTTTACTATATTTCTATACTGATACTATGTAAATAAACAGACAATATTAGGTCACAGTTCTTTTACTAAAAAGTAAAAAATTGAAATACAAAGCAATCATATACAAAACGATATGATTTAAAAAATAAAGTTTACCCAGTTGTTCATAAAAAGTCAGGCTTCTGCCCACAATGTCCAAACGGCTCAGTGGGGCGGTGCTGCCTTGCTCCCTTCGGCCGACTGATCGGAAGAGAGACAAGACGACCCGTCTCCCCGAGTTGTCCTGCGTTGGCGCCCTGCCAGTTTGGTGTGCATATGTGACCAGCTGTAAATGCGAAAAAAGTGTTTCCATCATGCTTTTCTGAAACACTTCAACATCGAAACATCTGAAAAACCACATAATGAGAGCAAAAAAATGTTTAAGCAATATGAGTTTTTTTTAAAAATATGGGTGTTTCCATTACCAGTTTCTCATTGCAATATTTAGGTTTTGCGCATTTCTAGGGGGAATGGAAACGCAGCTAGTAACTGTCAAATAAATCAATCAAATCAAATGATAGACGCTTCATTATAAATCGATGTTTTATTAAATAGTCACAGTTCAATGATCACGGTCAAACCAAAATCTAATGCATTTAACAGCCCAGGATGTCTCAAATGCGACAGATCGCACCCAGCCTTGCGTTTTATGTCGTGGTTGTACCCTTCTTCAGCTGTTTCACTTACGCAGAGACACAGCAGGTACGTTACGTACATTTTTGGGTTTTGATAGTTGATTCAGACTGGCATTATGTTATTTTATCCTCATTCCAATGGAATCATCCAGGTGTTTCAGTTGAAGCGATCAGAAAAGATGTGAGTTTCTTTTATAGGGTTGTATCAAACGATTTCTTGAATCGACTAATCTACCGATTATTTTTTCAATCAATCGGTTAATCTGTAGATCTCATTCCTTTTTGTAACAAATTGTTTTTTAGTGTAGTGGTGCAATGTTTTTTCAAATGAATTACCCAAACATACACCAAAAATGTTAATTGCATGTAAAAACTTAAATGGATGTTATATGGTTTGGGGATGAAAAAGAAAGTGAGGTCAGTTGATACATCACACATATTAAATGGAAATGGTACTATGTAATTATAGTGAAAGCTATAGACTATATGATGTAAAAAAGGAACCATACAATCACCTTACTTTTTAGGAAATAAACCAATAGTGGGACTAACACCAATAAATTTTACTTAAAAATATTTAAGGTCACTAAATGACCTAGCTTTGAAATCAGGAAGGACGCGCAATTCAGGAAGCCCGCGCGTCCCCTGGACGTGGATTTTTTATTTTTTTTACTGCCCGGTTTGCTTGTTTTTGATTTATTGATTTTATCGATTATCGCTTTTCGCCGGTGTTTTGTTTTGTTTATATTTTCCGGGTCAAATTTCCGTCCCCGTTTATTGCGTTTTTATTGGTCGTAAACTTTGATTCGCTGAACGTTTTATCAATTACAAATACTGCCTCAGTTTGCCCTCGGACAACTTTACCGCGAGGGGCTGTCAAAAGAAAGACTTCATGGGAAACACTGAGGTGAGTGTAAAGTCAACCTTTTTAACTTCATTCTGTGCCATGGCTCTAGTAAATGAGTTGTTTTTGTCTTTGTGAGTCCATGGAAACTTCACTTTTATCTCCCGCTGCATCGACATCGTTCGAGGATAGAGACAGGCTAGCTGTTAGCTTCAAGCTTACCAGCACCGGACCAGACTCCTTCACCCCAAAAACATACGAGGCAAATATGTGCCTTTTGAAGTGTTAATGTGCGAGGAGTGTTCGAAAGGAGTCTCTTGGAGAAGCGACTGACAAGTTAGCAAGTGTTGCTCGCGTCGCTGACAGAGACGTCATCACCGTCATTGTTTACTGAAGCAGAGATGCTGTGTGTTATGATAAACGCGCATGCGTCGCCAGGCTCTGCTTTTTATTGATACTTATCAGATACAATTTTGTATTATCTATAGCAGGGGTGTCAAAAGTGTGGCCCAGAGGCCATTTGCGGCCTGCAGCTAATGTTTTAAAGGCCTACAGCACATTCTAAAAATACTATTAAAATAAACAAAAATATAACAAAAGTGGAATAAAAAAGCTTACAGGGTAAATGTAATTTAGAAAAAGTTGCAATGTTGACTAATAAAACAAAGCTGTTTTTTTTCTTTAAAACTGTCTTTGCTCAAAACATAATATTGAATCAAAATCAATGTTTTTATGAATTATTGACCTATCCAAGTCTCCGATTACTTCACATCAAATATTCCACTTAGAAAAATGTTTTTTGTGGAAGAGTTTGCATATTTTGTGTGTTTGTCATAAAAAACAGTTTTCTTTGACAAAAAGTGCAAGAAAAAAAAACAACATAAAAAAAACCTTAGAATTGACGGATAGATATGAAATTGATGTAGACTCTAGAGATTTAAGCGTTCAATAAATAATGTATGTATGCCCTGGCAGACGATTTTCATCATTTCATGACCGAAACAAAAAACTTTTTACACTTTTATACTGAAATTAATACACCTACAACTTATTGAATACAGATATAGAAAAAACTACCAGCAGCGGTGAAGTTTAGATCCATGAAGGAAAGAAGAAAGTGAAAGAATGTTTATAACTGAATACATTTACATATGCATAAAAATGTGTTTTCTGTTGTATTATTTTTTAAATGAATTAAGTAACGTTTATGACAACCTTTTTCCAAAACACAATATAAAATGTGAGATGTAACAGGATAATGCATACATTTATCATTTGTTTTCAAAACGGTTACAAAAAAGTGGGACCCCATTTTTATGACTGGATGGGGTCCCTGGGACCTCATTTTGAAAATTTCTACCGCCAACATTGAGTACTGACACTAATACTGTTTACTTTAAAATATTCAAGATTACTGAAATATTTTGCTTTTCAAATATTTATCATAATTAAAGTCAGGAAAAAACGCAAATCAGCATTGTACAATATCATTGCATTAATAAACGGTTACCTTTATTCTCTTTTTTTACTTATAAATATTAAAGCAAAATAAAATCAATAGCAGGGTTGTGAAAGATAAACCGATGAGACAGAATATCAGTCGGTGGAAACCACGTAAATCGATAAGAATCAGCGGTGAATCCTTTAATTAATCGCGAATAGAAACATAGGGCAGGTATTGCGCAAAACTAGAAATCAGTTTAGTGTTTTTGTATTTAAAACAATGCAAAAGCCAGGGCTGCTGGTAAAATGGTTACCCGGATTTCCAGGAAAAACGTAACTTGAGAGTCAACATCATATCCACCAACAGGTGTCTGTGACAACACTGACTTGACTCGTGAAAAAGAGGACAATTTTGCCTTGCAGAAAGACTATTTTGTTATGGCATGCTTCTTATTCAACTCCCGTTAACCACTCCTCTGTTTCCCCCACCCTTGTGAAGTCCCCAAATAGCTGTCCAGGATATGCCTGTAATATAATTACCGTATTTTCCGCATTATAAGGCGCACCTAAAAACCTCCAATTTCCCCAAAAGCTGACAGTGCGCCTTATAATCCGGTGCGCCTTATATATGGACCAATATTGAGCCACAACAGGTCTCGCAACTACGGTAACTACGCCGACTTCATTTTCCCCCTTCTACGGCTACTTACCGTAGAAGAAGAAGAAGCGCTTCTTCTACGGGGGAAAATGAAGTCGGCGGCTGTTTACCGTAGAAGAAGAAGTTCTTCTATGGGGGAAAATGAAGTCGGCGGCTTCTTACTGTAGAATAACTTCTTCTTCTAAGGGGGAAAATGAAGTCGGCGGCTGCTTACCGTAGAAGAACTTATTTTTCTACGGAGGAAAATTAAGTCCCGTAGTTGCGAGACCTAAACTTTATGTAAAGACCCAAAAATGGCTCCTATTAAGAGATATGCTTACAAAGGCGATCAGTCACGCAGTAGAACACGGGAATAGAGCAGCAGCGAGATAATTTAACATTAACGAATCAATGGTGCGGAAGTGGAGGAAGCAACATGATGACCTGCGCCAAGTAAAGAAGACTAAACAGAGTTTCCGAGGGAACAAAGCGAGATGGCTACTGTTGGAGGACAAACTCGGACAGTGGGTTGTTGAACAGAGAGCAGCAAGTAGAAGTGTCAGTACAATCACTATTTGTTTTGTTGACATTTCCTTTAGCGCAGCTCCATCTAATGGATGCATAATGTAGCCTCTACTGTAGCGTTTATTCAATGCGCCTTATAATGCGGTGCGCCTTGTATATGAACAACGTTTTACAATAGGCCATTCATTGAAGGTGCGCCTTATAATCCGGTGCGCCTTATAGTGCGGAAAATACGGTATTTAATTTTGGACCTCAAGAATAAGCATATCCTCATCCATCGTGTGAAATTACATCTGAAAACCTCAGACAAGTTGACTTGTTTTGTTTTGTTGATATACTGTACATGATGTAATCAATGTGGTCCTTTTCCTGTAGTTATGGATGTTCCTGGTTATGGTGGAATGAACAGAGGGGGTAAGTTTATTTTCTGCTTTCATGTGTGGTATTGGCTGTAGTTTGACCAATCATGTTTTGTATTTGACAATGTGGGTTTTGTCAGGTGTTGGTGGAGGTTTTGGAGTCATGGATATGTCCAACATGGGTAACTTTGGAGGAAGAGAAATGCCGCCAATGGGCAGAATGGGCGGTGAGTGTTCTCTTTGATTATTTGCTAAAACAATGATCAGTTTAGTCTAAGAATGAACACCAGGTAAGCTTGATGTTTTGTTTTTGTTTTGTTTTTTATTTAAGATATGTACCGGTCAAGAATGGGCGGGATGGATTTTGGCAGTGACATGCCATTGAATCGAGGATTTGGCGATTCATTTGGAGCAATGAGTGAGTCATACATATCCTGGTATTTTTTCTGAGATTTTGCAATGTTATCGCTTGAATTCATGAACTGTCTCTGTGTGTACAGTTGCCGTGTGCTGTAGTCTAACTCATAATGTATGGAATTACATTATCTCCCTCAGGTGGAGATGTGGGAAAAGGTGGAATAGGGAACATGGACACTGGATTACGTTTACTATTAGGCTTGGGCAATATGGCCTAAAACTAAAATCTCAGATGTCTTCCACAAAAAGAATGAAAGTGGGTTGACGGAAATGGCTCTTAAAAATATCACTTATCATCTTGTGGAATACAATCGGACCGCTTGTATCTGCAGCGATCACTTTGTAAAATGTTTGAACATTTGATTTGTTTGAGAAACTTTCTGTGATGCAATCGACTTATATTAGTAGTGTTTGATAGCAAATCTAAATGTAAATAAATGACATTAGATCGCATTTGTTTTTTGTTCTTTTGTGGTTGCTATATGCCTAAATATAACTACGAAGACCTGGTTGTGCAAATAAACTAACGTTACGTTAAGTCCTAGTAATAAATATTGTGATTTTTGGCCCAATCCACCGTATTTTTGTTGTCGATTTTAATAACAGAAACTAAAAGCTAAGATCTTGTTGTGCAGGAAAGCTAAGTGCTATGTTTGACACAGATGACCATATTATAGCATCTTTGGTGATATTTGTTATCATTAAAAAAATATCCTAAATAGTATTAATAAACTAGATGAATACATCTCTAGTATGCTCAACAGCATATAGTGAATCTTGATATCGTTTGCAAACATTGCTGGACAACAGGGACATATACAGCTAAATAATGAGACAAAATATGAACTTCACACCATAAAATCAATTGCAGACATGAATTGTAGATGAGACTAATATTTGTAGCAGGAAATCAACTTCAAACAATCCTTTTATGCAATCATTTTCAAAGAACTAAATTGAGAGCTTCCTCTGGGAGGCAATACTTCTATAAACTAAAATGTAGCATTGTACATTGCATGCAAATATATTATATACAACATTGAGATTAATAAAGTGCAAACTTAAAACTTCTGTCTTGAAAAAAATACTTTTGTAAATATAAATATGTAGTATTGCATGCAAATAAATAAATTCCAATGAATCAATAAGAATATTTAGCTCATTCACGTAAGAGACTAGACGTATAAGATTTCATGGGATTTAGCGATTAGGAGTGACATATTGTTTGGTAAACGTATAGCATGTTCTATATGTTATAGTTATTTGAATGACTCTTACCATAATATGTTACGTTAACATACCAGGCACGTTCTCAGTTGGTTATTTATGCGTCATATAACGTATACTTATTCAACCTGTTGTTCACTATTCTTTATTTATTTTGAATTGCCTTTCAAATGTCTATTGTTGGTGTTGGGTTTTATCAAATAAATTTCCCCATTCCCCAAAAAATGCGACTAATACTCCAGTGCGACTTATATGTTTTTTTCCTTCTTTATTATGCATTTTCGGCCGGTGCAACTTATACTCCGAAAAATACGTTATTGTACATTGCAGGGTTTCCCCTACACTGCCAGGATGCCTGTGGCGTTTGAGGCGTGTTCACAATGAGTCGAGTAATTTGCTATGATAGAATTTTCTTTGAAAAAGGCTCAAAAAATGTATACATACATTTAAAACAAATCTGTTTTTATTAATTAGTATTAACATACCATTTTTTTTATAGTTTTGCCATATTTTGTATTGTTGCTGCTTTTTGTACAAAGTACTTTGTTGAGATTTTTTGAGTGTTTACAGACTTTTAATTACCATACTTTTTAAAACATTTAAAAGAACTAGCAATAAATCAAGCATCTTCTTCTGCTGGTATTATAGAATGTACTTGTGTTTAGAGACTCTATTTCTGTCCCTCGATGTTCCTGGCTTAAGAGGCTGCAGTGAGCATGACGTCACACTTGCTTGGCGCTGTTGCTCTAGTTGGACTTTCTCTTTTTAAAAGCTGACACTGACCTCTTAAAATTTGCACATTTTGAAGATGGACATCCACGCAGCTATATCTGCAATATATATAAAAAATCACATCCACATTGCAGACATGCTGACAACGCTCAAGACAATGGCGTGCGTTTTGTTTACATCCGGTTTCGGTAGAGCTGTTTTTGGTGATTAAAGTCTATTTTCGGTGGTCAAGTTTTCAGTACATCACTTGTCAATAGTGCGCAAATAATAGGCTATATATATCAATTCATACTGTAACGACCAGCTAATGGTAATATTTTATATCCGTGTGGTTTGGATTTAATGTCAGTTTTTTCTCATGTTTACAAACACACCGTTTATGCCTTTAAGGCGATCGGCGGAAGCGTTGTTGTGTGTCTGGTGGGGAAGCGAAGACTCAAGGAAATGAAAGTGTTTTCATGGGAGGTTTGTTATCATAACATTGGTAATAAAAGTTAAAAATAGCATCTGACTTTTGTGTGATTTCTTCTAGGGGCTACAATATATTACTTTAATTCGTTTTCATGTGCAAAAAAAGGCCTCATTTTCAAGGTGGCGGTAATAAAAATGCCGTGGCGGCGCGCCAAGTTCAATTACATTAAGGGGAAACCCTGCATTGTATATAAATAAATAATCAAGTATCGTATTTTTCGGACTATAAGTCGCTCCAGAGTATACGTCGCACCGGCCGAAAATGCACAATAAAGAAGAAAAAAAACATATATACGTCGCACTGGAGTATAAGTCGCATTTTTGGGGGAAATTTATTTGATAAAATCCAACACCAAGAATAGACATTAGAAAGGTAATTTAAAATAAATAAAGAATAGTGAACAACAGGCTGAATAAGTGTACGCCATATGACGCACACATAACCAACTGAGAACGTGCCTGGTATGTTAACGCAACACATCATGGCAAGAGTCATTCAAATAATTAACATATAGAACTTGCTATACGTTTACCAAACAATCTGTCACTCCCGATCGCTAAATCCGATGAAATCTTCCTCCTCTGTGTCGCTCCTGGTATGCGCCGCTAGCGTCCATTCTTTCTGCTGCTCGATCGCCGTTTTCTGGTGCATATTTCACTACGTCCAGCTTGTAATCTGCAGTATATGATTTCCTTTTCGGTGCCATTTTAGTTCAGTCCTTCTCAGTTTTTATAAGTTACCGCCAATGTTGCTGTGATCCATTTTAATAGCTCCGGCAGTAGCGTATAGCATATAGCAGTTAGCATTCCAAAACCCACAATGCACTTCTGGCATGACCCGCCCCCGCCGAATTCTTATTGGTTGGCGTGTGAGTGACGATTGCTGACGTGTGTGTGACGATTTCGGACATTTTCTTTGTCGCTCACTCGAATGAGATAAATAATATTATTTGATATTTTACGGTAATATGTTAATAATTTCACACATAAGTCGCTCCGGAGTATACGTCGCACCCACGGCCAAACTAGGAAAAAAACGTCGACTTATAGTCCGAAAAATACGGTAAAACATTGAGATGACTATAGTTTTAATAAGTGGATAAAGACAGGCTTTTCCCTTAAACATCCTGGGGACAAGCGGTAGAGGATGGATGGATCCTGGGCTCCTTGATACTGATGTTTTACTGATGTAAAAGACAATGTACCGTATTTTCCGCACTATATGGCGTACCTAAAAACCTCAAATTTTCTCAAAAGCTGACAGTGCGCCTTATAATCCGGTGCGCCTTATATATGGACCAATATTGAGCCACAACAAACCTAAACTTCATTTTCATAAAGTTTAGGTCTCGCAACTACGGTAAACAGCCGCCAACTTCTTTTTCCCCCGTAGAAGAAGAAGCGCTTCTTCTACTATCATAGATTACCAAATACAATCCAGGATATCTGAGGCTTAAACATAAAAAAAATTATACATCACCGCAGTCTGTTAAATATAGGGACTATTGGGTTTTTACCAAATGCCTCTATTTAAATAACTTGACTTATAATCAGCATTTACTGGTTGACCAGCACAGTTTAACAATGTGCTCTGTTGTGGTCGTAGTTTGCTGTGTAGAACTGCACAGCATCATACTTGGATTGTACAATTAAACCTAATGTTCCATAAATTAGTTTTTAGTTAGATTACTTTTTGCAGTTGGCTCTGACCTGTGAGACTTTATTTGCATAGAACATTATTTTTGGTCATAAAAGAACCAGCTTCTTGTACAAAACCCAAAACCAGTGAAGTTGGCACGTTGTGTAAAGCGTAAATAAAAACAGAATACAATAATTTGCAAATCCTTTTCATCCTATATTGAATTGAATACACCATTTTTTGCAAGTATTAGCTCATTTGGCATTTGATAACTGCAACATGTTTCAAAAAGGTGGCACAAGTGGCGAAAAAGACTGAGAAAATTGAGGCATGCTCATCGAACACTTACCGTATTTTGCGCACTATAAGCCGCACCGGTTATAAGCCGCACCTTCAATGAATGGCATATTTCAAAACTTTGTTCACATATAAGCCGCACCGGGTTATAAGCTGCACCTACGCTGCGCTAAAGGGAATGTCAAAAAAAACAGTCAGATAGGTCAGTCAAACTTTAATAATATATTACAAACCAGCGTTCTAACAACTCTGTTCACTCCCAAAATGTAATGTGCAAATGTGCAATCACAAAAATAGTAACACTCAAAATAGTGCAGAGCAATAGCAACATCAATAACTCAACGTTGCTCGAACGTTAATGTCACACAACACACAAAATAAACATTTAAAGCTCACTTTCTGAAGTTATTCCTCATCCACAAATCCCTCAAATTCTTCTTCTTCGGTGTGCTTCACTTGTTTTTTGACACCATCTGTGATGTGGGCGCGCATGGAGTCGTAGATCAACAGGGACGGAGCTGCGTGAAAAAAGCCACCCGGTCTCTTCGTGTAAACTTCTCTCAACCACTCGCTCATCTTTTCTTCATCCATCCATCCCTTCGAGGTAGTTTTTATGATGATGCCGGCTGGAAAGTTCTCTTTTGGCAAGGTCTTCCTTTTGAATATAACCATGGGTGGAAGTGTCTGGCCATTAGCATGGCAAGTTAGGACCACAGTGAAGGACGACTTCTCATTCCCTGTGGTGCGAATATTCACCGTACGTGCTCCCGTTGTATCCACAGTGCGGTTCACAGGAATATCAAAAGTCAGTGGAACCTTGTACGCGTGTCTCTTAGTAGGAGCCATTTTGTGGTCTTTACAGAAACACACAAATGAAATGAAACGTAATATCCGCGCGTTTCTTCTTCTACGGGGGCGGGTGCTTACCTTGGCAGTTGCTTACCGTAGAAGAAGAAGCGCTTCCTCTTCTATGGGGGCGGGTGCTTACCTTGGCGGTTGCTTACCGTAGAAGAAGTAGCGCTTCCTCTTCTACGGGGAAAAAAGATGGCGGCTGTTTACCGTAGTTGCGAGACCTAAACTTTATGAAAATGAATATTAATATGAATCCACATATAAGGCGCACCGGGTTATAAGGCGCACTGTCAGCTTTTGAGAAAATTTGTGGTTTTTAGGTGCCGCTTATAGTGCGGAAAATACGGTACTTGGAACATCCCACAGGTCAACAGGCTAATGGGGAACAGGTGCGTGCCATGATTGGGTATAAAAGCAGCTTCCAGTCATTCACAAACAAGGATGCAACAAATGCGTGAGCAATTTGTCCAACAGTTTAAGAACAACATTTTTCAACAAACTATTGCAAGGAATTTAGGGATTTCAACATCTACAGTCCGTAATATCATCAAAAGGTTCAGAGAATCTGGAGAAATCACTGCACGTATGCGGCAATGCCCGTGACCTTCGATACATCAGGCGGTACTGCATCAAAACCCAACATCAGTGTGTAAAGGATATCACCACATGGGCTCAGGAACACTTCAGAAAACCACTGTCAGTAACTACAGTTAGTCGCTACATCTGTAAGTG
This sequence comes from Entelurus aequoreus, assembly GCF_033978785.1. Taxonomy (NCBI): domain Eukaryota; kingdom Metazoa; phylum Chordata; class Actinopteri; order Syngnathiformes; family Syngnathidae; genus Entelurus; species Entelurus aequoreus. Next base: position 54,938,497 of record NC_084732.1, read on the forward strand.
CAAGTTAAGACACTACTAGGCAAAGCGAAAGCCTTTTATCAACAACACCCAGAAACGCCACCGGCTTCGCGATGTCGTGTCCTCCGGACCAAAGAGGAAAAGAACCATCCGGAGTGTTATAGGCGCAAATTTTAAAAGCCAGCATCTGTGATGTATGGGGGTGTATTAGTGGCCAAGGCATGAGTAACTTACACATCTGTGAAGGCACCATTAATGCTGAAAGATACATACAGGTTTTGGAGCAACATATGTTGCCTCCAAGCAACATCATTTTCATGGACTCATATTCTCACTAATTGATCACCATGATTGATCTCAGGCCTGGAAGGGTGTTGCAGCTTTTAATTGCTACCTTGAAGTGATTGCTGTTTCTCTGAGATCTTTTCTGTTCGATTCAATCATAGGTGGTGGCATGGGCAGTATGGCGATGGATCGAATGGGCATGTCAGGAATGGACATGAACCGCGGCTTTGGGGGCTTTGGAGGCGCACCGAGTTACATGGGTGGAGGCATGTCTGACCGAACCTTTGGATCCAAAGCAGGCTGTCAGATATTTGTGCGAAATGTAAGTGCGAGTATAATAAAGTAGTAATCCTATTATTCTTTATCCTCGTATCGGTCACACTGTTTTTGGACAGAACATATGTTGTCAGTTTGTGTTTTTGTAACATGAGTTGGTGTCTCATTTTCTTTCTTTCTTATAGATGTTAGTCAATATATTGTTAATTAATGCTTTTCTGAGCAAATGCCCAGTGGAATACATTGTGGTTGTCTACAGCTAGGGCATGCTTATTAAAAATAAACTATGTAAAGGAACTACTACTATTTGTTTCTACTTTGCAGCTCCCCTATGATCTTACATGGCAAAAGCTTAAAGAGAAGTTCAGTCACTGCGGTAAGTTTTTTTTTAAAATTCTAAATATTGATACAACACACATTTAATCCATATAAATCATACCACATACATCTGTATTATAAATGATAATTTACATGTAATTACACATTGATGTTTTTTATTCTGATATGTTACTTCCTCTTGTTGACTGCAGGCCAGGTGATGTTTGCAGAGATCAAGATGGAGAACGGCAAGTCCAAGGGCTGCGGAACTGTGAGATTTGACTGCCCTGAGAGTGCAGAGAAAGCCTGCAGACTGATGAATTTCAACAAGATCAATGGCCGAGAGGTGGATGTCCGTATTGATCGCAATGCCTAAACCTTTTGTAGGAACAGGCTCACACAGTGAGCTCTAGTTTTGTTTTAAAAACACGATTACTTCATCTAACCTCCACAGTTTTCACATTTGTTTCTGCGGATATATTCATACATACTGTAGTTCATTTCATCTGTTTTGTAAACCTTTTTTTAATTATCTGTCAGTTTGAGCAAATAAACATTTTAATTTTTAAACCCACTGGTTATTAAAGTCTGTTTAGTTCAAAGTCTTCTCGGTGTGACAAACAAGAGCTTTTGCTGTGCTGCACAAAATTGCTCAACACTGCCATGAAGTGGCCATATAGTTTGGTGTGACGTTCCAAAGGCTATAAATGTTGGTCATTTAATTTACACAATAACAGTATTATTTAGAATAAGACCCAAATTACACCACAGATCATAGAAGATAATGTGGCTTTGTTTGTTCATTAAAATTCAACTGTTGTAAGCAAGTAGATGGCAGATTTTCTCTTTACTGCTGTTTACGGTTCTTTCACTCTGGTCCTCACAGGCAATAAGAACCTGCTCGTAAAACTTAATCAGAATTGAACAGTCTGCTTAAAAACAGGAATCAGGCCAGTCAACATCTTGTTTATTCTCTCTGGTTTGAGTGCTGAGTCCAGTCACAACAGTTTTCCCATATTGGAAGATATAAATAAGACATTTCCGAGCTAACTGGAGTAGGGAAATGCGTGCAGTGTGATAACCTGTGTGGTTTCACATCTCAACATCAACATCTTTGGTACGTTGACCTCTCCCTTTTCCTAAGATGTGAGCGGCCCATCCTTCTTGGCTCTGCAGATTTAATTGTGAGCTTGCACGATTGGAAACATGCTTGAAATATTTCATTTGAGTCTTTGTAAACATGCCTTTGGTCTTTGGGAGGGTCAGATCTCAGTCACCGCACAGCCTTAAAGGATTATTCACAATAATCCCCAACTCGTACAGGATAGAAAGCGTAGCAAAAAGAATGTAACAGATGAGGGAAACGAGCCCCAGTTTCCAGTCCAGTTTCCAGCCATTCACATGCACAGCCACAAAGAGGAAGACGATTGAAAGAAGGAGTGTTGAAGAAATGAAGACCAGGCCAATGCTGTTGACCTTCACAGGGTTGCCGGTGTCCATGAATGCAGTCTTGATGAACCATGGCAAACCAAGGCACAGCATGTCGAATACGTTAGAACCCACAATATTGGACATGGCCATGTCCGCTTTCCCTGAAAGAGGATGGATTGAATTAGCTGGGATTTAATTCGGTAAAATCAAACGAATGTAATATTTTCTCAGTGGTGCTTAATTATTGTAGGTTCAAATATTTACCTTCTCTGGCCACAATAACACTGGCTACAGTATCTGGAATACTTGTACCAGCTGCAAGTAGCGTGAGTCCCATCACTGTATCAGGGATGCCAAGTGTCTCACCTGTTTAAACATAACAATATCTGATGTATATCACAACAATACAAACTGTACTTTGAATGTAATAGTTTTCTACCAAGCGGAGTAGTTTGTTTAGCTGCTGATTAAGACATGTTAATGTTACAGGGCTAAATCATAAGCAAAATTACTTCACAAACACAACCAGAACAGAATGCAGCTCACTTAAAATGGAGCGTCTTTTCACAGTCCAAAAATGGCTAAACTACAGTGAAAACTTAGAAATGTATGTAGGACTAAACATCACTAATAAAAAGATGAATGTCTATGATTAAGTAGCCATGTTTAGTCCTGAAGTGAAGTGAATGACTTCTCCGGCTCATGCAGTAATTTACTGCAATTAGTCTTTCTCAATATTCTGCACCAAAATTCATGTGTTTCTTCTTCCATAGCGTTTTTCATCCACTTCTATCTCCCAAAGCGTTCATCCAATTAATCCTGTTCAAGCTTCAAAACGTTCAGCGCTTTCACAACATGCAGGCTCAATCAACACGTTCCCCAGTATTACCGACTTTACAGTCAATCATAATGTTCATGTTTTTCTGCCCGTTTTTCTTTCAACGACTATTCCCACATTTTTCAACTAATTCAAACCATTTTTCCATTAAAACATTTGTGTTGATTAGGAAAATAAAACTTGGTATTTTTTCTACCCAAAAAATTCCCATCTTTTACACTATTAATGATTTTCTAGTCCATCCATCCATCCATCTTCTTCCGCTTATCCGAGGTCGGGTCGCGGGGGCAGCAGCCTAAGCAGGGAAACCCAGACTTCCCTCTCCCCAGCCACTTCGTCCAGCTCCTCCCGGGGGATCCCGAGGCGTTCCCAGGCCAGCCGGGAGACATAGTCTTCCCAACGTGTCCTGGGTCTTCCCCGTGGCCTCCTACCGGTCGGACGTGCCCTAAACACCTCCCTAGGGAGGCGTTCGGGTGGCATCCTGACCAGATGCCCGAACCACCTCATCTGGCTCCTCTCGATGTGGAGGAGCAGCGGCTTTACTTTGAGCTCCCCCCGGATGGCAGAGCTTCTCACCCTATCTCTAAGGGAGAGCCCCGCCACCCGGCGGAGGAAACTCATTTCGGCCGCTTGTACCCGTGATCTTGTCCTTTCGGTCATAACCCAAAGCTCATGACCATAGGTGAGGATGGGAACGTAGATCGACCGGTAAATTGAGAGCTTTGCCTTCCGGCTCAGCTCCTTCTTCACCACAACGGATCGATACAGCATCCGCATTACTGAAGACGCCGCACCGATCCGCCTGTCGATCTCACGATCCACTCTTCCATCACTCGTGAACAAGACTCCGAGGTACTTGAACTCCTCCACTTGGGGCAGGGTCTCCTCCGCAACCCGGAGATGGCACTCCACCCTTTTCCGGGCGAGAACCATGGACTCGGACTTGGAGGTGCTGATTCTCATCCCAGTCGCTTCACACTCAGCTGCGAACCGATCCAGCGAGAGCTGAAGATCCTGGCCAGATGAAGCCATCAGGACCACATCATCTGCAAAAAGCAGAGACCTAATCCTGCAGCCACCAAACCAGATCCCCTCAACGCCTTGACTGCGCCTAGAAATTCTGTCCATAAAAGTTATGAACAGAATCGGTGACAAAGGGCAGCCTTGGCCGAGTCCAACCCTCACTGGAAACGTGTCCGACTTACTGCCGGCAATGCGGACCAAACTCTGGCACTGATCATACAGGGAGCGGACCGCCACAATCAGACAGTCCGATACCCCATACTCTCTGAGCACTCCCCACAGGACTTCCCGAGGGACACGGTCGAATGCCTTCTCCAAGTCCACAGAACACATGTAGACTGGTTCGGCAAACTCCCATGCACCCTCAAGGATCCTGCCGAGAGTATAGAGCTGGTCCACAGTTCCACGACCAGGACGAAAACCACACTGTTCCTCCTGAATCCGAGGTTCGACTATCCGGCGTAGCCTCCTCTCCAGCACACCTGAATAGACCTTACCGGGAAGGCTGAGGAGTGTGATCCCACGATAGTTAGAACACACCCTCCGGTTCCCCTTCTTAAAGAGAGGAACCACCACCCCGGTCTGCCAATCCAGAGGTACCGCCCCCAATGTCCACGCGATGCTGCAGAGTCTTGTCAACCAAGACAGCCCCACAGCATCCAGAGCCTTAAGGAACTCCGGGCGGATCTCATCTACCCCCGGGGCCTTGCCACCGAGGAGCTTTTTAACTACCTCAGCAACCTCAGCCCCAGAAATAGGAGAGCCCACCACAGATTCCCCAGGCACTGCTTCCTCATAGGAAGACGTGGCGGTGGGATTGAGGAGGTCTTCGAAGTATTCCCTCCACCGATCCACAACATCCGCAGTCGAGGTCAGCAGAACACCATCCTCACCATACACAGTGTTGATAGTGCACTGCTTCCCCTTCCTGAGGCGGCGGATGGTGGTCCAGAATCGCTTCGAAGCCGTCCGGAAGTCGTTTTCCATGGCTTCCCCGAACTCCTCCCATGTCCGAGTTTTTGCCTCCGCGACCGCTGAAGCCGCACACTGCTTGGCCTGTCGGTACCTGTCCGCTGCCTCAGGAGTCCTATGAGCCAAAAGAACCCGATAGGACTCCTTCTTCAGCTTGACGGCATCCCTCACCGCCGGTGTCCACCAACGGGTTCTAGGATTACCGCCACGACAGGCACCAACTACCTTGCGGCCACAGCTCCAATCAGCCGCCTCGACAATAGAGGCGCTTAACATGGTCCATTCGGACTCAATGTCCAGCACCTCCCTCGTGACATGTTCAAAGTTCTTCCGGAGGTGGGAATTGAAACTCTCTCTGACAGGAGACTCTGCCAGACGTTCCCAGCAAACCCTCACAATGCGCTTGGGCCTGCCAGGTCTGTCCGGCATCCTCCCCCACCATCGCAGCCAACTCACCACCAGGTGGTGATCGGTAGAAAGCTCCGCCCCTCTCTTCACCCGAGTGTCCAAAACATGAGGCCGCAAATCCGACGACACAACTACAAACTCGATCATTGAACTGCGGCCTAGGGTGTCCTGGTGCCAAGTGCACATATGGACACCCTTATGTTTGAACATGGTGTTCGTTATGGACAATCTGTGACGGGCACAACATTTTTCTAGTTTTTGATTTTCTAGTATATTGTACAATACAATTGATACTCATACCACCATTTTCACTGATGGTTGCCTTTTTTTCTCCCTGAAAATAACATTGAATGCTGTTCAACACTATCGTAAAATATATTTGTTGAAGTAAAAAAAACATTTATTTAGTCTGAAATTAGCAAAAAAGCGATACTTACATTCTGGGTAATGAGGTCATTTTGACCTGTTGCATTACGATTAAACAATGACAGCCACCTTTGTATTTCAGTCATTAGTCACCTTGAAGGTTCATTTGCAATAGGTTAATGTTAGTTTATTTAACATAACTTGTATTTAATTGTGCTTTTGTAACATACTTTTATGTGAAGTTTCATATTAAAGTAATTTTATAAAGACAAATGCAGTATATCCTATTGAGTGACATGGATTCAAGCACAAGATGGATACAATTTAGACTACAACCTCTTTATCTCCCCTATCAATGTAAGTAATGGTTTCAATGTTTTTTCTCAAAATATTGGCTTGTATGCAAGTAAATGTTTCATACAATCAGGTAACATTTTACTGTAAAAAATGTTAATTTATCCCAAAAATTAGCTGAAAACTAAAGAACTCTGGGTAATCAATCAATTCAACGGTTGAACCTCTCCCTTTTAAGAACAAAAGCTGGACACAGCTAGGACGTACCCAGGTAATGTGGCCAAATGCGTAAATCTTTTTTAGATACTTTTACATCTTTGAGTCACATAGTTTAATGCCAACTATTACGACATGCATTTATCATTTCTATAGTCATAGTACATTTCAGTGTGGTTAAAGCGATTTCAACATTGAAATAATTTCTACTATCAAAGTATTTCTATATTCCAAACCACTTCACAGTCCAACTGTTTCTATCCTTCCTTTTATAGTCCACCAGCATTCTTCAATATTCTAACATTCTTTATCAAAAGAAAATATGTTGATATATCCCCCAAATTAGCTGAAAACATTGTTGCAGCAACGAATTCTAGTTAATCAGATGCTATTTTTAACGGCTAAATCGCTCCCTTTAAGCTTCAAAGTTGGACATTATGTTGAGTGTTAGGCAGTTTGGCTGAGAGGCTAACACACAAGCCTGTCACCCAACTGATGTGTAATCGAATCCTGGAAGTAACCTAAAAATGTAATTTTAAGAACAAATGTTTACATCAGTGAGTCACATGAATAAATACATGTTATTGTAAAGTGCAGTAAAAGCCTGCAGAATGTAAAGAAAAAACACTCTAAATTAGCTAAAAAGGTAGTCCTGTAGCACACATCTTTTTAGGCAAAATGGTTTGAAAGCCTGGCTGTTTAGTACAGGTTCAATATTCCCAACTCCCTGAAATCATGGACTGACTCTCGAGGGTTAATTTAGTGAGTTCATTCTGGGATGCATCCTTCCTTGGGCAATTTTGCAGCCATTCTCATAGTTTAATTCCAACAATTATAACATTAATTACTAAATTCATAGTATGTTGCAGTACAGTTTCCTATCTTCAACATTCAAATGTTTCCTACAATTACAGTACATTCACATTCAAAACATTTCATAGTTAAACCGTTACCACCTTTCCTCATACATTCCACTTGCATTTAAACAAGCATTCTTCAATATTCAAACCATTCCTACTGTTCATTCAAACATATTCTGACAATCATTTTAAATTCCTTCTGCATTTCAGTTCGGCTAAAGCATTTGGGGCATTTACACACAATTTCTACAGAAATTGTATTTTATAGTCATGAATAAACTATTTATTGCAGGCATGTTTTTGTACTAAAACAAATTCATGATAAACTAATGTTCAATAACTTTTTTTGTGAAATATAATTTCAACAACATTAACGCATACATTTATAAACCTTCCTTACTCAATTCCAACCAGGATTTGAACCCATGCTACTTTCTTTCAAGAAAAGCGCTATTCCTGCCACAGGAGTCATTATATCCTTAGCAATGACGGAGCAGAAAGCAACTAGGAATAAGTTTGCTGTAAAATGTTATAAAAAGCAAACATTTGGTCAACTCTTATCATTTTTAAGTTAACGTTTAAAGGGGAACTGCATTTTTTTGGAGGGTATTTTGCCTATCGCTCAAAACCATTATGAGCGACAAGAACACGTCTTTTTTTAGATCCTAAAGATGATTTAAAAAATAAAAAAAAAAGGCTTGCAAGATGCGGCTAATGGGAATTACTATTGTAGCCTTCAAAGCCATCTAAAACAACTTTAAACCCCTCGATCAACGTTTGGTATACGCACTGCAAGTATATAGATAAGGCAGTCACAGAAACATTCATAACAAAATGTATTATATTCATATTTATATACATATAATAATATATATTTTCTCAGTGCATTTATTCCCATTTCCATAGCAGCGCACTTCCGACTTCTAGACAAAAAATGTGTGTTCCTACTTCCGGAAACAAATGCGAGTGTGTTCTAATCATGGCAGACTTGGTACCAGACAACAAAGATTACTATTTTTGGACAAATGAGGATTCACAACCATATATTTTTGAAGCTGAATATACAGAGGATGAACTGCTCCTTATAGAAGCGCGCACGAACAGAGGGTGAAACGTTGTAGCAGACGGAAGTCGAGAGAGTGAGGTCGGCGTGACTTCCGGGTATAAATGTGGAACTTGAAGCCAAGCTATGCGAATATAAATTGCGTGCTTACCCAAAGTCAACTTGAAAATCATTTAAAAACTGTAACTGCACAAACATTTTTTAAGTTCGGATAGATTTGGACAAGGTGTCTGTGGGGTGTGGGGAGCAACAACACCATACTGGCCCCTCGAGTTCAGTTCAAAACTTGCAAGGCAAACATTTTTGGAGCAAATTCCTAAACACACTGGAGTGCTCTTGTTGTATATGCAACCCATAGAAAATACAGAATCACCAGACTTGGAGGATGTTCATTCAGTTATTTAAATTTGTAGGGGGAAAAAGCAGATAACACAAATAACAAAAAAACGAGTCATTGGTAATTTTCTGTCTTAAAAACATTAAAAGAGATCAAGAAAATTAATTATGTTAAATGATTCACTTTTAGATCAAGCAGAATGAAACAAATATGGAATCACTAAATTCTGAGAAAAAGTTCTGGAATCATGAAAAACAAACAAAAAAAGACTAGCTTTAATAAATGGGTTATACTTGCATAGTGCTTTTTTACCTTCAAGGTACTCAAAGTGCTTTGACACTATTTCCACGTTCACCAGTTTACACACACAGTCACACACTGATGGCGGGAGATGCAATGCACAACCCGAACCACGAACCATCAGGAGCAAGGGTGAAGTGTTTTGCTCAAGGACACGACGGACGTGACTAGAATTGACGGAAGCCCGAGATCGAACCTCAGGTTGCTGGCTCTACCAACCAGGCCACACCGTCCCAATAACGGCTTGCAGTCTGAGGGATGGACTTAACAAGTGACAAGCAGTCATCTTCATCAATCTTGATTGCTTTGTCAGATCAGCTTTGCAGATTGGACTTTGTCATGGACCATTTTCTTCTATTTCCACCACAGATTTTAAATAGAATTACGATCCGGACTATTTGCAGGCCGTGACATTGATCTTATGTATCTTTCTCCAAGGAAAGGAAAGTTTTTACACTTTTTGCTCTATTGCATCTTGAAAAAATATGACGCCATCCCTAATTATCCTTTCCATTCATGGAACAAGAAGAGTGTCCAAAATGTCAATGTACAAGTTGTGCATTTACTGAAGATTTAATGACAGCCATTATTACCAGCCATGCCATTACCTAACATGCAGCCTCAAAACATCAATGACTGAGTAAATTTGCTTGTTTTCTTCAGGCAGTCGTCTTCATAAATCTCATTGGAACGGCAGCAAACAAAAGTTCTAGGATCATCATCTTGCCCCGATGTTGATTTGCGATTCATCACTGAATATGACTCATCCTGTCATCCATAGTCCACAATTGCTTTTCCTTAGCACATCCTAAACTTGTTTTTTTCTGTTCAGATGTTTGCATTTAAATCCCATTTCCTTTAGGCACTTTCTCACAGCTCGGTTACAGTCGGTGACATTGCTTTATAAGTTTTCTGGCTTGACACGTTATTGTCCTTGGTCTACCACTATGCTGGCCTTTTACGACTTTCCATGTTGTTTGTACTTGATCCAGATTTTAGACACAGCTGGCTATGAACAATCATCATATTTTGCAACATTGCGTGATGATTTACCTTCTTGAAGAAGTTTGATAAACCTCCTTTGTTTCAGTTGATATTGCTCATGTTGAAGCCATGATTCATGTCATTTCACCTGGTGCAAAAGCTCTCCAATGTGTGAACACTCACTCCGATCTAACTGCAGACTAATGAGCAGATTTAATCCGGTGCAGTTGTTAGCTTTGGAAATAAAAATTTACACGGTGAGTCCATAATTATTTTCTCAGAATTTAGTGATTCCATACTTTTTTCACTCTCTGCTTGATCTAAAAATGAAACTGTTATTGACTACCACAACATATTTTCTTGATTTCAGTTAGTGTTTCTTAAAGCCAGAAAGTTGCATTTTGAAATGGCTATAATTTT